>NC_056725.1:1729393220-1729535720 GCF_019279795.1 Protopterus annectens
GAGGGTTACTTGATTGAGTGAGCCAGAAAGGATTGTGTCAGTAATGTACTAAGTTGAAATGTTCTATCTACTATATCTACATATCTTGAATTCTTTGTAAATATTGTGTGGTGCAGACATGTAGGGTCTTCCAAAATGGATAGAATTATCTTACGAAATTCCTTAAAGGCATCATTCTCAAATCAAGCAACTGCTGCAAAATACATAATTAAAAACTCCTTTCAGTGAATAAGGCCATCCATGTGGAGTCTTTGGTGAAGTCACATCTTTCCTGTGCCCTGTAACAGCTGACAGTCAGGCCTCTTTATATGTGTCTTCTGCTCATTCATTTGCTCTATATTGGGGATACAGTTGACTGAAGTGGCCATCTTCCAAGCAGCCATGCAACTGCCCATGTTGTTACAAGTATCTTGATAATGAAAATACTTTGGTTAAGGTCCTAAACCCCCACCTCAATACCATGGAGCATCCTGAACCTTTTCCATGCCAAGTGTGGGCTTCAACCCAAATACTGTGAAGGCTGCCATGTCTGACTTGGGATCATCAGGCCATTATCATCTGTCCTGGGCATTTTTGGTGACATACAAATCTCTGCTTGCATGGTGATGGTAACCTCACTAGAACTACCAATCCCTACCCCCAAGATAGCTAAGCTGATGTCTGCCTTTCTCTCCTGTTCACTCACACATGGCACTTCCAGCGCATGAGCAGCCCAGCAAGATTAGGCAGAGTATATGCTATCATCAGACAGATGTGCCAGTTTATTGCCATCATGGGTGTTGCATTGGGTAACCAAATGGTGAGCTAACTCTACAGTATTTATAGAACAGTAGCTGAGCCTTATAACATATTTTCTTTTATGAATTTATATACTTAGCCATACATGTTCATTATAGACACTGTGTTCTGGGTAGCAGACACCAAATAGCTTACTACCTGTAAATGCTGACTTCATCCTTATCTGCACTTCCAGTTGTTAGTGCAAACAGACAGTCATTATACTGTGTCAGTGCAGCAAAATATTATTTATAATTTGTTATACTTTGGCTGCACCTCCTTGTGCCTCACAGGTCACCCAGACTGCCACCCTGTTCTCTCCTGACACATAATGTTGCCAGATTTCTTACCATTTAAAGAAGTGAACCATAAGGAATCAACAAGCAGCATTTGATACGGCATCATTAAATAATGAATGGTATCTTGTCCCAGCTCAGGTGCACTTAAAGTTGGACTCAAGTCAGATGTTCAGTGTGACAGGGTAAGAGATGGCAGTCTAGTGGCATCAGAAAAGATGACACCAGGCTGATTAGTTTTAAAAAACAAGCGACTTATGGAATTGGATGTTCTTAATTGTTAGCTCATTTGTTCAGGTCACTTTGTTGCCCAAATTGATTAAATCACTGTCTTATTCAGAAAGGGGCACATTTGCTATCCTCCCCTCAGGTATTTTTTAAGGAGATGGATTGGAATGATCATAGTTGCTACCTTCTACAAAAGCTACAGCAGTTGCCCTTGTAGTGACACCCATTATAATAGCCAGCATTATGTGGCCGTTAAGGTCACCAGAAAAATGGAAGTGGAACTGAAGCATTACTAGCTTGGATGTAAAGCTGACAGCTTATTCAATTAAAAACTGTGATGAATACACATACATATCATTTGTATGTTCATGACCAGAAATTGTATGTTCATGACTAGAAAGTGAACATAATTCCATCATGATGAGAAAAGCACTTTTCAACACGACTAGTACTATAATTGTAGTGTCTGATAGTGTGAGCTACGTCTGATTGAAAAATGTGAATTACAGATTCATTGTAGCTTTATAGTTTCCAAGTGACCTGTTACGTGTGCTACACATACTGTGATTTTAAAGTAACATTTCATGTATTTATCAGATGGACGTGGTACTTGTTAGGGATGGTCATGATAAAAGAAGGGATTGCGGAGGATCTAGTTTGCCCCTTACCCTTCCATATGATGGTTTTCCAGTAGTCTGGGACAGCTTTGAATGCTGGTCCACTTTTCAATATGGGTCTCATGACCCAAATCCATGGATAAGCACTGATGCTTACTATAACTGTGATTTAGGGTCACTGTACTGTTCTTTACTCTGGCCCCCATACATAATCATTTCATTGCTAACTCTTGCAACCCAGATTCATGATTAACAGCACTGCTGTGTACTCTGAAGAAGTGCATGGTAATTGCACTGTTAAACCTTGTGACACAGATTGTTGGCTATGACTCAGGTACATAGTCAATGCATTGTTAGCCCTTCTAATTCACGTTCATGATTAACATAACTGCTTTTCACTCTGACCCAGGCCAGAATCATTGCTCTGTGAGATCTTGTGACTCAGCTCCATGGTCATAGTACTGCTGTTTGCTGTGATACTGATCCGGCTTTAAAGGGCTACCTTTGATTGTACCATGCTCACTAATACAGAAGTGATCAAGTTATAAAGAACCCTGTAGCCCTACATTACAAACTCTTATACACTATATGCCAGTCTCACACACAGGTGATAGAAGAAGTAAACACTCAAAAAAGGAAGGAGTACTTTAAGACAGTAGTGCCCAGAAGGACTTACGACTCCACTCACTATACTTGGGGAGAAATGCAACCACTAGTTTTCATGAATAATGCTGTGTAATAATTACTTTGCAACAGGCCATGTGCCACTGAGAATCTCAGTGATGGCCATCCCCCCACCCCCAACTGTACATCAAATGTTAGAGTAACAGAGATGGCATTCACCAAGGGAGATGTAGCATGAAACAGACTTTTTGCAATACCTTTGACTGTGATAACTCTAAAAGCTGAGTTTACTAACCACAGATAATTGCAGAATAATTCAAATTGTGTAAAAGAAGAAAACTATTCCACTAATGTTCCTCTTAATTTATTGATTGTACCGCATTTGCATATCTCAGTCTTTCTAATCTAAATTAAATCCGCTTTCTTTTTGAATTGGTGCATTATTGCAAACACTACCTAATATTTTATTCAATTATTTAGCTATCTCTTTGCACATAATTAGAATTCTGGCATTTCTTTTCAGTTATACAACCTTCATGCAATTCGCTTGCAGCTGTGCGCAGTCATTGTTCCAAAATATGTCCATGCCTTTCAGGTAAATTAAGAACATCTCCATTTGCAGCTTGAAATAATTTTCTTTATCCCAAACAGTATTCACTTTAAGGTGACCTTTCCTTGGATTTATTGTGTAACTGCACTTACAATATATTCTGTCAAAGATTTTGTAACAGGCATGAAAATCTTATTGTTTGGCAGTGGGTAATGCTCTTCTGTTTTGTTTGTCAACACTCCTCGTCGAATGAAAAAAATGGATATAGCCTTGATGCTCTGGTGAGGACTCTTTACTCTGAGTTACACTAAATTAGACGACTTACCGAATAACAGCACAATAATATGTTTGCTCTCAAGGTTCTAATGAACAGCAATATACCGAATACAAATAAAATGCTAAGGAACTATGCTTATTGTCTGAATGCAGCTGTGTATTAGGTATTTCACATTAGATGGGACTGAATGACAGAATCCTACATTTTGAATAATGTACACCTTCAAAATCTTATTTGCATTATTATGTACAAACAGTTCAGTATTATTTCCTTTCATGGTATTGTGATATTGAGTTTGGTACTTGTGATCCTAATATCAAATCCATAATGCATGACTAGCTGCCATGGCCCAGCAAAATGGCTGGACTAAGAGAAACCTGAAATTATCCCAATGTGTATAATACTTTATTCACAAAAATGTGGTACTATTTCAAATCTATCTGACTTTATTTAGCGGAGTCAAGGACATGCAGTTTGAGGTGATAACCGACACCCATAGTGTGTGCATTTGGTTTTCACCTGCATCAGTTTCAGTGTGATGCTTATTGCTTCAGGATGAGCTTTTCACGAGTTTTTCTAGAAATGTCAAGTTGATTTTTAAGTCTTTTTTTGGATAGTGGTGTATCATATTATTTGTGCTTGTCTAAATGAGCATTTACTGTGCATAAAAAGTAACACTGAACTAAAAAGCAGCTTTGTATCGGAAGAAGCTGTTAACTTTAAGTCTTAGTTTAGTTGTAAAAATACCTCTTCTTTGGTAGGAGTAAACTCAGACCATACAAGCTAATTCTGTTGTTTATCAGTAGTAAATTCCGTAACAAGAATGCAGTCTGCTAACACTTCCTGGTTTTTCTGATGCTGCTGGGTACCAGCCATAATGATAATGTTAACTCTTCCTATTTTGTCCCTAACCAGGGTTCAGACTGTAAATGTGGGGTGTAAATTACCAACAAATGTGAAGCTTAACTTTTACCACAGGTTCCATGGTACATAACCTGCAAGTACACTATTTTCCTATACTGGAAACTTAGTCAAAGGGCAGACTGCAGTAAAATAGTTTTGATGTATGTATGCATTTATTTCTGCATGTATTCTTTTCTGATTCTCATTTTTATAGAGTTTATGTGCTTCGAAACACTCATAGTTGTAAAGAAAACCCATGTTGTTTGATGTCTGCTGTCAGTAGAGATGTCATATTTCCTGCAAGATGTCTCTATGTATGTAGGATAAACAATTTATAACATTCTAATCAAATTCCAGTTGTGTGTGAAAAAAAAGATTGGAAAGATTACACTGCAGAATTTGAAATGCATCTTCTGTGGAAATGCTAAAAAGGCTCCCACACACTTCTGCACTCCTTTATTAAAATAATTAGCTATGTTGTTGCTTCATGTTGGGGGAAGGACAATTACCACAACACAAAACCTCATCAAATTGAATTCATTTCATGCTCTTTATTATTGCTGACTTTCAGTCCCATGTCTTACTGCCTTTTCTACAAAGGAGGGTGTCTTTTTCCCATGCTGTCAAAGCACGCATGTTCAACTGTACGATGCAAGATTCCTTATTTTTAAGGAACAAAGTTGTGCACAAGTTTACACTTTTACGCATATGAACATTCATACTGGTTTGACTTGTATACTTGAAAAGCAATAACGTCATAAGATGCCCACTATTCTGGGTATATGAAGTATATGCTTATCATCTGACTATAGCACCATTGCTAGTGATCCATCACTTTCATCTACTGTGGCTATAATGAAAATGTTTCATATTCAAAGGTTCATATTTAAGTACCAGGCAGTCAGTCTGCAGACCATTACAAGCCTAGTCAATAACCCCTTTTCAAAGGTTCCCACCAGCCTCAAGTAGGGCAAGACAAAGCTAGACTAGGGGAGACTTTCAGATTGACTGTCTAATTATCTAGGTTTACTGTGAAAGTGGCAAAGAAGCTACTCTGTCTGGCATGCACTAAACATTTGTGCCAGAGGCAGGAGAAACATTGGGACATGAATCTCTCATGTCAGCATATTGTATTTATTTTTAGAGAATGAGTGACCTGAACATCATCGCTGTGACTGAAGGACGAACCTTCTTTAGCAGGGTGTTAAAGTCCAGGAAATAATAACTGGTCAAAAACAAGTCTGCTGCTTAGACAATAACAAAAAAAAAAACAGCCATCATTGTTTAAGCTCACTAAGTCTTTGCTGTTTAATCTGCATAAAAGTTAAAACAAAAAGTAAATAAAAACAAGGAAAAGAAAAGCATATTGTGTAAAATAGTATTTGTGCAATGTTTCTGTTTGTGTGTGTGTGTGTGTGTGTGTGTGTGTGTGTGTGTGTGTGTGTGTGTGTGTGTGTGTGTGTGTGCATGTGCAAGAGTGCGTGCGTATGTACAAGCTTGGGTGCATGAATTGCCTAAGCAAGAAAGCCAGAGGGCTGACTGCAAAAGGCAGCCCATCATCAAGGACATGCAAAACTTTTTTAAAGTCTGGTATTTTTCAGTCAGTTTATATATTTTGGATGTAAAATACTTCCTCCAGCAGCAGTTACATAACACTATAGCATGTTTGAAACCTTAGGAGTTGGAACTATTTTACATCAAAAATATCCAGCTATCCATCCCTGACCCCTTTTTCCCATTTTGCACATGGGGTCGGGGTGTCACTTGCAACACTGACAATCATCTTGAGCCAAGGTTTACACCGCCAGGTGGCTAGCCCTGCCATGGAAGTTCATCCGTACAACTCATTTTCACACAAACTTGCACCTACAGCCAATTTAGAGTATCCAATCCACCTACTGCATGTCTTTGGAATGTGGGAGGAAACCGGAGCACCTGGAAGAAACCCACGTGAAAAGGTAATAATAATACAGTAATTTAAAAAAAAAACAATTTAACAGAGAGCCTGTGTTGTCAGCCCTCAGAACACCCTTGGGTATGTGTTATTTACACAATAGCACACAGCCTGTCAGTGCTGAAAGGTGCTCATTGCCCGAGTACCACATGGTGCATAAATTGGAAAGAGAAAGAGAGAGACACACACCCAGTCAGGCATTAGATCTTGATGAAGCTTTAACTACACTGTCCAGCATTTTGAGGAACCATTTGTTCTGCAAAGGAAAAAAGGTCAAAGAGAGTCAGATGTTTCATGGCTTGAAAGGCTATAGGCACAGATACATATAGAAGATACTCTAAAAACTGTGTGCAATTAGAGGGCTGCCAGTCTATGCTTATAACTAAGATTTTTGAGGCTGATGATCGTTCTAGTCAGGAACCTCTGAAGTCTTTCAAGTTGAGAGATTTTCATAGACAAATATATGCCAGAACAGTCATTATATTCATTAATGAGTCTGATGAGATCTGAATAAAAAAGGAATTAAGACTTCGGTGGATCTAGACGAGATGCTTTTAGAAATTAGATGAGCCGTTTAGAAGGCTTTTGGTAGGCTTTCTGAACTACTCCGAGAAATGTTGATCAAATGATAACAAATTACCAGTAAGAGTGCCTGGATCCCATAGGGAAGTGTCTGATTCTCGGGACAACTCACCTATATGGTATGGCAAATGTTTTGTGTACTAAAATTAATTTTACTACATTATTTTTATTTTTAGTCTCAGACAATTCCTCTTGCACTAGTAATAATGTGGTCTCACCCATGTTGGAGCAATTGTTAGCCAGTGGAAGATTAAATAACAAGATCTCATTTATTGTCATCTGCGGAGTTAGTTAATTGTAGGTTGGAAGGATTGGACCAGTCTGCATAATTAACTAATAATAGGTCAGAAGGACTGAACCAATCTGCATAGTTAGCTAGTTATAGGTCAGATGGATTGGACCAATCTGCATAGTTAGCTAATTATAGGTCAGATGGATTGGACCAGTCTGCATAGTTAGCTAATTATAGGTCAGATGGATTGGACCAATCTATCATAGGTTGGAAGGATTGGACCAAAAGTATAATAAACAGATGCCAAATAGGAAACAAACCTCTGAGCCCTGAGCTACAGTGCTGCTAACATTTGTGTTCAGAAGTGGCACCTTTGACTCTAATCTGACAGAAACCCAGCTAGCTATCAAAAATATAACAAAAGGATTTATATTCAGATTTACATACCTGTCAACAATACTTACATGCGAAAGCATGTCAAAAGCCTTGGCAAAGTGCGTATGTGCTGTATGTGCTGCATGTACTATATGTGTTGTATGTGCTGTATGTGCTGTATGTACTGTATGTACTGTATGTGCTGTATGTGATGTATGTACTGTGTAAACACTATCCACTCCTTCAGCGACTTTTTCAAAAAATGAATGAAGTTAGAGATGTAGGACCTTCCTTTTACAAAACCTTATTGATGAGGGTCCAGGATTAAGATATTTTCAATGTTCAGATTAATGAGATCCAAAAAAACACACTTCATAGCTTTACATATGAGACTAGTGAGACTAATGGATCTATATTTACCAGTGTTCTTGATTGGGCAATCCTTGTGTAACTGCATTATAGTGGCTGTTTTCCAGGTTTTGGAAATATAACTAGTGGAGAGGCTTAAATTAAAAAGGTTAAGTAGGGGTTCAGATAGAACACATTTGACCTGATAATCAGGCAGTCTAATATGTTATCAGGGCCCATTGATGAGGTGTTCTTTGTTTATGACAGGGGTGAGAACACTTGTTCCATACTAATTAAAGGGGATGGCTGTTACTGTGGGATCATTGGAATAGTTATAACTACAGACAAAGTAAAATGTGAACTAAATTTGCCACCTGTGATATTAGTTATTTCCTTTGGGTCAGAGAGGGCAGTATTATTTGGACTATATTGCATATTAATTCTTAATGTCTTGACATAGTTAAAGAAATGTGTGTCGTTATTTTTGGTTCTAGTCATTATTTCAGTTTCATACTCAGATTTAAACTTCTTAATAACTCCCTTAAACTCTTTGCTAGTGTGCATAAGTGTGCCCATTGGTAAGTCAAATGAGACCCCCCCATCCATGTGAAGCAGAATCCATCCCTAACTCTTTTCAAATGTAACCTTAACCATTGGATGGGAAATCGTAATTTCATCCATGGCCTGGACTCCATGTCTCTTATAGACAGAGGATGACAATAACATTTCATAACAAATATATGGTAGGTAATGATAACTTCATCCCTGGGCTGGTCCCCATGCCTCTTATAGACAGAGGCCAACAGTAAACCTTCCCTAACTAACATACCCCCCACATAACCTTTTAGCAACCTCCTCACATACCCCTCCTACCTAACATACTCCTCCTCATGAACACCCCCCTCCAGTTAAGAATTACATGTTTCAAAGGTATGGAATTGTGTTGGGTTACATGGCTAGGTTTATAAAGGCCCCCATGGTCATTATCCTAATGTATACCTATGAACCTATGAGACTTGTTATAAACATTAAGTAATTTCTCTCTCCTGCTATATAATTTATTTATATTGGTATTCCACTGAAGTGTTTGTTTTTAAATTTCTCATTATATTCAACATGGATGTGGACTGTCTTATCGATACAAATTTTTAAGTGGGAGTAGAACTCAGAAGCATAGGCAGCAGCTTTAGCAATGGGATCCATCAAATGAAAATTACAGCGGAAATTACTTAAATCATCAGTCATCGGGTAACTAAAGAAATGTTTATTTTAAGTACTCCCTAAAGAAGTGTGAGAAACACATGCATGTGTATTGAGCACTGAAGCTCCAGCTAACAAAAGTCACAAAGGCACAGAGAGGAGAATATTAATTATTTTATTAGTTCTCATCCCTTGTAAGTGGTAAAATGATTTTTCAATCAGGGTTTGATTTGTATCAACATAGTAATGTGGTTGCAGATGAGGACTGCTTGCTGTCTGCAGCATGTTCACTGCTGTACTTCCTGCTGCAAGCTTACTGCATTTCATCATCATCTGGTAATCCTTAACATTATCAAGTGTGTGATACACTGTCATGAAAACCCTGCAAATTCCTCATCCTGACATCCTCTAGTACAAGCTGCCACTACAACTCTGTCTGTGAAAAGTGCAGCTTCACATTACCTCTGTATCATCCATCCTCTAGTGTCATATAATGCCCATTTGTTTGTTACATTTTTTTCTGATATTTGTTGGTTCACATATGCACTTAGTAGTTTTCATTTCATCCTTTCCATTAGGTATGGTAAGGTAATCTTTCAGCTTTTTCCCGGTTAGGGGTCGCCACAGCGGAACTCCGGTCCGCTAATGATTGGCAGTAGATTTGTACATGTTGGCTTGCCGGGCCTAACACACAACCTTCAATGAAGGAATGCCCATTCACGCATGTCAACACACAGAAGACGCTCTAACTGAGAATCAAACGGGCAACGTTTCCATTAGGTATATATGAGCTAAAATCTGACGTTTCCTCCAGTGTAATTTCTGATGAAGACCCCATATTATTATGTCTGTGATTCTGAAACAGCATCAACTCAGTCTGTGTTTACGGAAATGAATATCTACAAATGCACAATATACTGAAGATAAGGTCCTACGAACAGTCCCTATGGGACGATTATGTTTCTTTTAATTAGGCTATTCTGGAGGCATTGTGTAATTCTGCACAAGTGGTTTTTAAAGACTAACCTATTGAAAACTACATGTGTAAGCAGATTATAAAAAAAAAAAAAAAAACATTTCTGTATACTTTCAGAAGAAAGCCAAATTAATTCTTTTATATGTCCATGCAGGCAAAAGTCCTCTGCATCGTGTTTCTTAATTATAAGCAGCTCCAAGGTCACTGCATGTCTGGGAAAGAGATGCAGTGACTGTTAAGCTATGAATAAGCAGAATTTGTGCATAAGATCGTTGGCAAACTCTATAACTCAGGCAACTTTACTTACTACCTTCTCCTGTTGATTTTCTAGTTTTAAGTTATATTTAATAATGTTTGTGTTACATACATAAAAGATAAAGCATCCATCCAGCCAACCACAATACCCTTTTTCCATTTTTTGCACATGGGATCGGTGTGTCACAAAAGTGACAATCCTCTAGAGCCAAGGTTCACACCACCTGGTGATTAGCCCTGCCATGGTAGTTCTTCCACATGACACACTCAAACTTATGGGCAATTTAATGTGTCCATTCTACCTACTGCATGTCTTTGTAATGTGGGAGAAATCCGGATTAGTGTTAAGATATCTGACATTTATGTCTTCTGTCTGTCATTGAGATTCCACAGACCTTGCAATTTCACACCTTTGGAAACCTCTTCCCATGTCATGTTCGGTGCATCTCTAGCAACAGACAAGGCAGGACCTGCAGAAAAAGTAGCGGCAAAAATGTGAGCCCAAGCTACTAACCTAACCAAAGCTGCACAATCCTGGACCAGTTCAAAGAACCCAGAAGACAGCAAGCAAAAACCAAGTCACAAAACAAATCCACAAGGAAGCCACCAAAGTAACTGCAAACCCTTTATTGAACACTAAGTTCTTTCATCTTACATTTAGACTTCATCAGAGTGATGTTAAAACCAAACCACCATTTTTAAATACAAACTGCTTGCCAATGGAAAGCATGTTAAATAATTAATTGAATAATAAAATAATCACCAGATAAAATCTTAAAGTAATACTCTCCATAGATAGAACAGGTAAAAATATAAATAAGACATTAATAGATACATAAAAGTGATACAGCAATGAAACCGAACAATACATAAATGAATAAATAATGGATATGTATATGTAGCAATACGTAAAACATGCAACTAAAATGTATGAATATTAATATATAACTACACATATAGTAAATTACTTAAATAATAGCTGCCTTCAACTGCAAGATACTAGAAATGGAAATAGAATCATTTAAATCCGGTGACACTGAGGCATTAAGCCTCAATTGCCAGGTTAAGTGACTGTTGAAGGAGCAGCATACGATCATCCAGTAATTCCATTCTAGCAGCAACCCAATGATCCAGAAACAAGGAAGAATCCAAGTGAAAAAATTAAACCAGTAATCCAAATACAGACAAAACGTAGTGAACCAAGAACATGAAACAAATTCACAAGGAAAGAAAACCATTTATTGAACACTAAGCGTTTTTGTCTTACAACAGTTATCAAGATATGCTAACCCTGTGATCACTGATGGTCCCGTTTCATCTAGTCTATCAGAAGGGATAACTGCCAGTCAGGAATTGTTTTCAAATACACTGCTGACTTATGCTCAAGCTGTGGTGAATGGTCTGTGCCTCCCACCAATTGTGTTCTAATATTCCCTGTGACATTGATTTGGATACTTGGTTGTGTGCTACTACTTTTTATTTTTCTCCTACAGCCAGTTCAAAGCTGTGCGTCACCTTACACTGCTATGTTAACTGATTTTGAGAAAAAGCTACTTAAAATAAGGAATCTGCAGTTGGAGAACTCCTATTTATTTACCAAAAGGATTACATGTGTGGAAATGCCCCAACAGGATGGACCCTAATTCAGCATTTTATTTTGAGATTTTTAAGTTCAACTCGACACTGTAAAACTCCACTGCCAATCATGAGCGGGCAAGTGATCTGCTGTGGCGACCCATAACCGAGAAAAGCTGAAAGAAGAAAAAAAAATTTTGAGATTTTTAAGTTGTTCAACGAAACAGGTATTATTGTATTGAAAATGCTTATCAAGGAAAATAAATGCAAAATAACTGTTTTGGAGAATGAACTGCGGGCATTAAATGAGGCTTCCATGAATGCCTTATCCTTTGTTAACATAATTCAGCAGTACAGTAGTATTTTTTATAAGGCTGATAACAGTATTAGCAAAAATAAAGCATGCAAAGCTGATACATTAACGAGGTTTACTACTGACTACGAGTTAGGGAAGTCATATCCTGTTCCGTGACCGGTACCTGGAAATTTGAAAGTCTCTGATGGGGACAATTTGGACTCAATCAATGAGATGAATGATACTGGTGATACCGAGGGAGGTTCTTTTAGAAGAACCCCAAGTCTGTTGGTCAGAGAGACTTACCAGCCAGCATCAGGGCCACAACCATGTTCTGAGAGCTGAATCAAAACCCTAACAGAGAGAGACATTTGGAAACTATTAGGGCAGGGACATGGCAGATACAGATGGTGGAGCTTTGTTAATCTGATTGTAATAAACCTTTAAATGCCACTATTACTGACACATTTGAAGTTTTCAATTTGTCTGACATTATGCTTTCTTGTATTGCTGTTTTTAGTAAAGGTTTTAGCTTTATTCCTAATTTCAAGTTAGATATTGTTCAAGCTGTGACACAGTTGATGTTGTTTACTAGATGTTTAAATATAAGATTGTTATTTATTGATAAAGCTGCCTCCACCTCTTTTACTTCTAGTACCTTATGCAGGCACAGCACTTTTATGCCTCGTCCCAATATTCTAGTTTCAGCATTTGAGAGGGTTTGTGAGGGTCAATTTAGAAATGCTTATAAGTTGAATAAGAAGAAACAGTTGATTTATGACAATTTATCCCATCATGAAAGGGTACGTTGAAAACTCTTGCAAATGACAAACGTATTTGAATCATAAAACCGGATAAGGGAGGGGCCATCATAATTATGAATAGCATTGATTATTCTTTCAGAATGTTTGTTCTACTTTCCAATGATACCACATACAGAAGAGTCTCTTTGAACAAAATAAATGTAGCTTATGCCAAGTTTATTCTTCCAAAATGTTTGTTTTACTTTCCAATTATACCACATACAGAAGAGACTCTTTGAACATAATAAATGTAGCTTATGCCAAGTTAGATTTTTTCTTGCTTCACATGGCCATACCGGGGAACTACAACGTAAACATAGGGAATGCCTGAATGCTGCAAAACTAAGAGTAGCTTTGATTTTTGGTAATCCCAAAATACATAAAAATGCTATTGATCCCCATTAAGACCTATTGTATCAGCAAGATAATCAAAAACTGAACCTTTGGCCAAATATGTTGATTTTAAATGCAAATCTGTATTGGATTCTGTTACATATATTTTGAAAGATTCTTTGCATCTTTTGGGGACTGTAAATTCTTTGGAATTCAATGCTGATGTTACTTTTATCACCATGGATGTGGTGGATTTATTCTCTGTCGTCCCCGATGACATACTGTAGGTCTTAAATGGGTTTACTCTTTTCTTTCTTAATACGTATCACTATCTAACCAAGATGTGGGGGTGACTACAGCCTTACTTAAGTTAACTCTTAACAATAATGTTCATAGGTTCATAGTTTCATAGGTTCATACTAGGCTATCTGCCCTAGGGCATTTATAAGCCTAGCCAGAATGTGTTTGGCTTTCGCCACCCATTTTAAATTTATTTTGCTATGCCCTTTTTCGAGGTTAGTATACTGTGCCTCTGTCTAACAGTGACACAGAAGTGATACCCGGGGTAAACCTACGATCTCCCATCCACTCAAGATTCCTCTTGAAGAGAGTCAATGAGGGACTCTGCCTAACCTGGACTTGGATTTTATTCCAGAGTGAAGGGAGCCTCTGGGTTAGGAATCTGTCCCTCCAGCATGTCCTATTTATTTCAGTGCTGAGGTTCAAGTCTCTCGAGCGCGTAGCTCTGTGGGATTTGGATTTTCTGAGGTGCAGCATGCCCATTAATTCCGGGTTGGACATGGCTTTATACGTCAGGCACAGATCGCCTCTGTACAGGCGGTATGCCACTGAGTAGAGCTAGAGTTTCTTTAACCGGGCAGCATATGGCATCTGTTTGAGCCCTTTGATCCTCTTGGTGAGGTACTTTTGGGGTCTTTCCAGTTGCTGCAGGTGTCTGGTAAGGTACATCCCAAAGGGGCATTGTACTCTATTATGGGCCTGATGAGGGATGAGTAAAGAGGCACGATGACCTCCCCTGATCTAGATGTGAATCCCTTCATGATTAGGTGGGCTATATAAAATGTTTTTCTAATCACTTTGGCCACGTGATTGTCAAATGAGAGATTGCTATCAACTTGGGTCCCCAGATCCCTAATTACTTCTTCTGTACTTAATGGATTACCACCTATGTGGTAATTTGTGGGCACTTTGTTTTGCCAAAGGGATGACTATACACTTTTTGGCATTTAGCTTGAGGCCATGGCTCTGGCACCAGTTGTCTGTTTCTATGAGGCCCTTTTGGAGGATGCTTGTGTCGGCCAGAGAGTCGATTATGGCGCCCAGTTTGCAGTCATCTGCGAACTTGGTCAGCCACAGTCCTTCCATGTTGGCCTGTACCTCCGAGAAATATATACCGAACAAGAGAGGTCCCAGGACTGAGCCTTGTGGGACACCACTTGTAACTGGTTTGGAGTCTGACATGGCTCCAGCAATTCTAACCATGTGGGTTCTGTCCTTGAGCCAGTTTGCAATCCATCTAGTGACATAGGGGTTTATATTTAAGCTGGTGAGCTTATCTATAATGCCTGAGTGGGGTATTGTATCGAAGGCTTTTGCGAGGTCCAGGTTGGCTGTGTGTACCACCTTCCCCTCGTCAATGGCTTGGTGACTGTTTCAAAGAAATCAAACAGGTTTAAGAGGCAGGATCTGCCCTTAACAAAGCTGAACTGGGTAGGATCCAGTGTCTGTAGGTCCCCAATATCTTTATTTATGAGGTCCAGGATGATCCTTTCCATAGCTTTGCAGACCAAGCTAGTCAGGCTTATGGGGTGATAGTTTCCAGGATCCGTTGAGGCACCACCTTTATGGAGAGGGACCACTGTTGCTGTACGCCACTCTTTGGGCACATATCCTGTAGTAAGGCTGAGATTGAACAGTAGTTTTATGTTTGGGTTTAGCTCTTCTTGGAGTTCATGTAGGACGCAGCCCGGGACACTGTCTGGTCCCATTGATGCTGTGTTTTTTGCTTTGGAGAGGCGGCTCTTACCTGAGCATCTGAGATGTCAGGGGGGCAGCACTCTGCTGGGGTAGATATTTGCCCTTTTGGTGGGGGAGTTTGCGCTGAACCTGTCAGCTAGGATCTTGGCAATGTCTGTGGGTTCAGTGTATTTTTTGTCATTTTGGACTAATTCTGAGCATATCTGGGGATTACCACCCAGGTTCCTAACATAACTAAAGAAAGCCTTGTGATTATCCTTAGTGTCCTGTGCAATTTTTCTCTCGAAGCTGGCCTTAGACAATTTTATGAGTGCCCATAGTTTTTTGCTAATACTGATCAGTGATGCCTTCCCTTTTTGGAATTTTGCTCTGTCATTTAGTAGCTTCCTCCTTCTATTGTATAGTTTGTTTATGGCTGGGGTCCACCAGACAGGACGTCTGCCTTTGGAGGTTTGGATCTTGGTTTTATTTGGGATCGCATGATCCATCCATTCCTGAAGGTGTTCATAGAATGCGTTTATAAAGGATTCTGTGGTCTGGGCCGTATTTTCCACAGGCCCGGGGGCTTTGAAGGATTCCACCTCGGTTTTGAGGAGTGTGAAATTTGCTTTAGAGAAGTTTTTCACTGTGGTTTTCTGGGCAGGGGGGTGGGGTCGGGATGTGAATATCCAGTGAGATTAGTTTATGGTCTGATCTTACCAGTGAGGGATACACTTCTGGTCTGGAGCATAGAGTCCCCATGTTGGTGATGATCAGGTCCAGTATGTTTTCCCCTCTTGTGGGAGTGGTAACAAGTTGTTCCATAGTGTTTGAGTTTATAAATTCTAGGAACCTTTGGGCTAGGGTGTTGGAGCTAGAGTAATGCTTCCAGTCTATGTTTGGGTAGTTGAAGTCGCCCAATATAATGGTGTTTGGAGAGACCTTCATATTTTCCAGTGTTCTCAGGAAGGCTGAGTGGGGTTCCTGGGTTTGGGAGGGTGGTCTGTAGCAGGCTATAAACTGGAAGGCAGTTTTACCCACTGTTAGTTGCACATGGATAGTCTCTGATGCTTCGTGCTTTGCCACCAACCTGGAGGTGTGGGTATCTTTGATGAATATCGATACTCCCCCTCCTTTTGTGGTTCGGTCCAAGTTTTGGGGCCGGAAAGCATGGTATGAGGTATAACCTGGTAGTGCTGGGGCGCTCTCAGGAGCCCTGAACCAGGTTTCTGTTACTGCACAGATATCGATGTTCTCCATGCTAAGGAGAGTTTCGAGTGTGTGCATCTTGAGGTTTAGACTTCTGGCGTTGAGTAGCATTACTCTTAGTTTCTTATCCCTTGTGATACCTATGGAGGTGGGTTTGTCTTTTGAGCCTTGCCTAAAAAAGGCACTATGAGGGTAGCAAGAGCCTTTGCCAATATCCGAAAGCCCAGGGGTGACAGGTGCAAGCCGTCCCTAGCGAAGCATTGTGGCTTGTCAAGAATATCATTCCAAGCTGACAGGCACTGGATCCCCTTTGAATGACACCAGTACTTGTTTTTTTATTTTTTGAGGGCACATATTATCATCAAATTTCTGGATTTGCTATGGGTGCTGTTTGCGCCCCTATAAATGCCAATATAGTGCTGGAAATGTGGGAGAAGTTATTTGTATGACACCCACATTTTTTGTCTTGACACGTGTATTTTAGGAACCTTGATGATGTACTAATTTTGCGGAAAGGTAATTTAAATCAATGGAAACATTTTACATGCAGTGGCAGGAATCAATATCTTTTTTAAAGTTAACTTACTGTATTCCATTAATAGCACTGACAGTAATCACCTTGACATCAGGTTGGGTAAGAATGTGGACAAGGGCTGTTATACTTTGACCATCTATAGGAACGAGACCCTCAGTAATACCTACCTTCACTTTGACAGCTGTCATCCCCTGTACTAGAAAAAGTCTGTTGTCAAGGGACAAATGGTCAGCCTGTCCTGTCATATTTCTGCTGACACTCCTTTTGAAATAGAATTGCATCATTTGATGTGTTTGTTTTTGGGTAGGGGTTATCTGATCAAAATGTTAAAAGATATTAGGTTGGAAGTAGTGGGGCATCATCAGGGCAGATTTGCTCCCATCTTGAAATTTAACACTCATGTTATGGATTATGTCAATACCTGTAATACAGCTGTAGTTATTA
Source organism: Protopterus annectens (assembly GCF_019279795.1). Taxonomy (NCBI): domain Eukaryota; kingdom Metazoa; phylum Chordata; order Ceratodontiformes; family Protopteridae; genus Protopterus; species Protopterus annectens. The sequence goes on from NC_056725.1 coordinate 1,729,410,586, forward strand.
AAACAAATTTACCAACAGATATTGTTCCTAGAGAAAATGTTTTTCATCATGGAACTAAACCCCTTTTTGTTACTCCATTTAGTACTAACAGATACCAATATACTAATATTATCAGGTTATAATGGGATACTGTGTTTACAGATGAGATAAAAAGACATTTAGAGACTGCCCCCACTATTGTATATTCTAAAGGGAAAAACATTAGAATGTTTTTGGAGACAGCCTCAGGGAGATTACCTTGTACTCATTGTAATATGCAAAAATGTAGATTTTTGTAAGTTGTGTAGACATATTCATGAAGGTCCGTGTGTAGTGGCCTAGTTATGAAAGAACCATACCATGCCTGGGCAAAGTCAACTACAACACTGCCCAGACAGTCTATTTGGCTTTTTGTGATTCCTGTAAAGCTTATTATGTAGGGAAAAGTATCAGAAGGTTGAAAGATAGAATATGTGAACATTCTTACGACATTAGGAAAAAGAAAAACACTGATGCCCTCTATCATCATACTAACATTTGTTCTAATTGCAGAAAGTTCACCTTCATTGTTATAGACATAGTAACAGTAACTCCATTGGAGGGTGACATTGAGACTTTACTGGAAATTAAAGAATTAACCTGACAATTGGGGCTTAATGCCTCAGTGTTACCAGGTTTAAATTATTTTATTTCTTTTTCTAGTATCTTAAAGTTGAAGGTGGCTATTATTTAAGTTAAATAATTTGCTATATGTGTAGTTATATATTAATATTCATACATTCTGGCTACATGTTTTATGTATTAGTACATATACATAGCCATTATTTATTCATTAATTTATTGCTCAGATTCATTGCTGTGTCACTTTTATGTATATATTAATGTATTATATTTATTTTTACCTGATCTAATTATGGAGAGTATTGCTTTTAGATTTTATATGGTGATTATTTTATTCAATTAATTAATTTTACATGCTTTCCATTGGTGAGCACTTAGTATTAAAAGATGGTGATTTGGTTTTAGCATCACTCTGATGAAGTCTAGCTAAATGTAAGATGAAAGAACTTAGTGTTCAATAAACGGTTTGCATTTGCGTTGGTCGCGTCCTTGTGGATTTATTTCATGTTTTTGGTTCACCACGTTTTGTTTGTATTCAGGTTACAAATCCAAAGACTCCATGAATCCATACAGAAAAGGAAAAAAACAGTCTAGCATCCCCACCCCCCCCCCAACCTACAGGACCCCATTAGAACTGGCATACCAAATATATATAAATATATATCTATATGTATATATATATATATATATATATATATATATATATATATATATATATATATATATATATATATGTGTGTGTGTATATATATATATATATATATCTATATATATGTGTGTGTGTGTGTGTGTGTGTGTGTGTGGGTCTACTTTACAACATCAGTACCCTACATCATCGAAGACTATATCATTGAGACAAAATAAAAGAAAACCCACATCATCAACAAACCAAATTAATGACAACCTTCCCAAGATAAGTAATTACTCAGTCAACAACACATAAAACTTAAACCGCACCATTCTAAACCCACCCAAGTGGGGTGCTATACCTTCCACCCCCCCCTAATGTGGGATGTTATGCCTCCCACACCTTCATGGCCAACAGGTTACTTACCCTGAAGTAAGTAACCTGAAAACAGCACTGACAGCTAGGAACAAAATCCAAGCTATAAACCAATTTGCTCTTCCTGTCCTAACTTACAGTTTTGGAGTAATCGACTGGCCCTAAAATTTGTTGGATAGATTAGACAGGAAAACAAGAAGGATGCTTCATGCTCACCAAATGATTTATAAAAATCAGTTCATACCAAGATTGTGTATTCCCCATTCCAAAGGAGGAATGGGCCTCCTTGAAACTGATTACATGTATAGATCTGCAGTTGTGGAACTGCAAACATATCTGCTGACCTCACAAAACCTAAATGTAGTGAACGTTTTGAAACATGAGGAGAATAAATCTAAGACGACTTCTCTGCTTAATCCCGCAGAAGCATATCGGTGTCAACCCGGAATGGAAATCAAACCAGAAGTAGATAAAATCAGCAGCAACTGAATGTGCCAAAAAACAACAGAAAGAATATAAGGTAAAGAACCAGATGAAAGTGCAAGAAATGTGGAAAATGCATAAGTATAGTTGCAAGTATAGAAAACTTCTGGATGAACCTCATGCTGATCAGGATCAAATGCAGGAATGTTTAAGGATGGGCGAATTCAAACCAAGAGATGAACAGTTGATAGTGATGGCCCAAGATAGTGGGCTATGTACACATTGGTTTACAATTGAACATATGGGAGAGACAGACAAATGGAGGTTCTGTAAAACAGAATTGGAAACAGTTGCACACATCTTTGCTGGTTGTGACATACTAATGGCAGAAGGACTGAATACTGAAAGGCATAATAATTTAGCAAGATTATTGCACTGGGGATTGTGCTAACATTATGGTATTAAAGTGGCTGAAAAACACTGGAAATATGAGCTACAAAGAATTATAGAAAATGATAAAGTCTACATCACATGGGATCACCCATTACCAACAGTTCAAAAGATAGATATTAGAAAACCAGATATAGTGGTCCATGAAAACGACAAAAATATTATAGATTAGTGAAATAGCCACACCTAATGACTTCAGTGTCTTGCGTAAAGAGAAACACAAAGTCATAACATATCAGGATTTGCAGGCAGAAACGAGAGCCATGTAGAAGAAAGATACCCAGACAGTCCCAATAGTAGTAAGCATGAGTCATATAAAAAAGAATCTACAATCATATTTGGATATGTTACCAATATATATAACCCCACATGAATTGCACAAGGAGTAATTAATGGGCACATTGCGGGTGTTGCTAAGGGCACTTCTGACTGACATCAAAGATTGAAACAATACTAATTTCATGAACTTTAATCATACTTTGACTTAGGAATGGGGTCCATTCCCAGACTTGGAGAAATTAAAAAAGGAAGATCTTCATTGATGAAGTAGTCTTTTGTTTATTTCGTTTACATGATGTGGTCTTGAGTGATCTAAGGTTTTGATTTTCTCAGGTAGACCCAGATATATATATATATATATATATATATATATATATATATATATATATATATATATATATATATAGGTTTATAGGTTAGTACTAGGCTAACCGCCCTTGTGAGCCATTTTAAGCCTAGCCAATTATCCCCTGTGAGTACCATCAGTTCATGTACATTTTCCATTTATTCATAATTAAAATAAACTATGAGGTAAAACAGAACCACTTTGGTGTCAGACTTGTATTAGCTGGTTTTACAATGGAAACTGATTTTGTTCATATTTTTACCACTCTCTAAGAAATGATTCCAGTTAGTGAGGATTTACTTTAAAATATATATTTTCCAGCAATAAACAGAAGAAGCTTAAAGCACTGAACATATGGCATCAACAGCCCACATTTCTTTGGCTAAAAGGCAAATAGTATATCATATATCAGTAGACATTTTAGGTCCCTGTCCTCTCCCAACAATTTGTATTGCTAGTAAAACAGCCTATATGTTCAACAATTCTCTTGATATTTGCACTTAAACTGTACTCTATACTGAGAATTTACTCTGGCACTAATCTAGTAATCTGCTGCATTGAACCATGCACATTCTCATGGTGAGTTTGACATTAATCTAGTATGATGAGTTTTGCACTAATCTAGTAATCTGCTGCATTGAACCACACACATTTTCATGGTGAGTTTGGCACTAATCTACCAATCTGCTGCATTGAACCATACACATTCTCATGGTGAGTTTGGCATTAATCTACCAATCTGCTGCATTAAATGGTTTTGCACTAATCTAGTAATCTGCTGCATTGAACCACACACATTTTCATGGTGAGTTTGGCACTAATCTACCAATCTGCTGCATTGAACCATACACATTCTCATGGTGAGTTTGGCACTAATCTACCAATCTGCTGCATTGAACCACACACATTCTCATGGTGAGTTTGGCATTAATCTAGTATGGTAAGTTTTGCACTAATCTAGTAATCTGCTGCATTGAACCACACACATTCTCATGGTGAGTTTGACATTAATCTAGTATGATGAGTTTTGCACTAATCTAGTAATCTGCTGCATTGAACCACACACATTCTCATGGTAAGTTTGGCACTAATCTACCAATCTGCTGCATTGAACCACACACATTCTCATGGTGAGTTTGGCATTAATCTAGTATGGTAAATTTTGCACTAATCTAGTAATCTGCTGCATTGAACCACACACATTCTCATGGTGAGTTTGATGGATTGTGAGAAGCCAGTGGTAAGAATATAACCATTTAGCCTTCATTGGTGAAAGAAGAAAAACTGCAGTATCACATTATGCACAGAATACTGACCTTATTAGAGCCATTTGTATTGTGATAGTTTTATTTTGTTGCTCAGCCTTATGCCTCTGTTTTTGTTACCGCATCATCTTTTTAAAAAAAAAATGGACATAACTGAATGGCAGAGCTAAAGGTATTCTCAGCAATGCACATTTCTTACGACAAACGCATGTATGTGTTGTCCTGAGTTCCTTGATGTTGTTGTTAAAAAGTATGAAAGGCTAGTGTACAGCTATATTTCTGATTATTTATTTTCTGTCATATCCCTCTTGATTTGCATTCCTAATCACAAAGTGTAACACTATGCGCCAGAGAGTAATTCTAAACACTGAAGCTGCACTCTTCCTTACTGGGGGTGGAGGTGGGGGGTACTATTCCCACTGTGATACAGGAAACATTACTGTCCCTAATACTAACTAAGGGTATAATGGAATGATAAATAAAGTGAATCATACTCATTTGAAATCAGCATGTCTAACAGTTACCCTGACCCTGCAACTTCTGCAGAAGAGAGAAGGCAGTATGTTTGTTATTCTAGGGATGGCAGAGGCCAAACCAGCCTTGTTGGACTTGTTACGTTATAACTATTGTTTTGATTTTGGTAGTCTCCCTTCCAAAAGGGAATAAAACAACTAATTTTGTAAAACCCGTGCCACTGATAATTTGTCAGTACATGAATGTTAAGTAGCAAACATTTTTAAAATAACACATTTATGTAATAGTGGCAATACTAAGTGGAATCAAATAAAGCAATTATCATCTTTGCAGTATTTCCTGAAGAAAAAATAAAGAAGTACAAATTTTTAATGTCTTGCATTATTGGCACATTGTAATCCTCGGTGACTTAGAAATTGAAGCATTTTATGAGGGATGGGAAAAATATATGAGACAAAATCCAGGATGCCTTTCAACTGCAGGACAGCTGGAAAGTATAGGTGGTTGGGTATGGCTACAGAAAGTCGATACCTGTGGGGTCTACCAATGGATATACTTCCCATAGCAAAAGAGAAAGATCATACTGAAAAAAGTCGTGCCGCTATATAGAGTATGAATATTATAAAAATTTAAGTGAGATTGATAAGGCAGAAAAAAGTAATTACTATTACATAGGTTATTTGCTTGTCCAGCATGTCTGTATTATAGACTCAGTTCCTTTCTTTTGCCTACTCAGTGCACTTGCACTTGTATAATACATTTTAAATACAAGGATGGAGGAGAGGCTGTGTGACCATACACTGCTGTGTGTCACCTTACAGTGCTATGTGTGACCTTACACTGCTGTGTGTCACTTACACTGCTGTGTGTGACCTTACACTGCTATGTGTCACCTTATACTGCTGTGTGTGACCTTACACTGATGAGTAGGACATATAGAAAGGTGCAGCCATCCAAGAGTAGACAGACATTTCTTAAATATGACAGAGGAGATTGTAGGAGTATCCACCAGGGAATAATATATGTTGAGAAATTTGATGCAAGATTACTAGACCACAATGATGAGTTTCTCTTGGTAACAGACATTCTAGATATATAGTGAAAGTACTCTGCTGAGACAATCATTCTTGAGAAGGAGACAAAGTCTGAGTGAAATGCTTGAAGTGACATAGCATGAAACTTTGGTCACTGTAAGACCACTGGTGATGTATTTCTCCTTTGTTTACATGAGGTATTTTCAGTATTTAAAAATGGCAATGCTCATATCTGCTGTTGTAACTACTGAAGTAGCATACATCGTCATTTGTAACACTTGTCACCTTGCATGGATTTAGTGTAGATCCCTTGCCTTTATAAAATAGCCTTACAGGTAGAGAATAACAGAATAACAGACTGTACCTTCGCATAGCCTTTCAGTGGACTCTGTTTAGGCCAGATATTTATAAACATATGGGACATATTCGAACAAAGGAGCTTCTGTATGTAATCTGCTGTATAGTCAAAATATGTATTAATCAAGGACAAACAGTTATTTACATATCAAAGATCACAGATATATGATGAGTTTGTTCAAACAATCTAAAATTGTTCATTATTTTGGCTTCATTTTAAGTCATATTAGAAAGAGAAGCTATGCTGCAGCTAAAAGTACTTAACGGCATTAAGGCTTGCTGCCAAGTCTTGCTGTAAAAACATAATGACATATTTACTTTTCTTAACTCACATCAAAGTATGCAAAATCTGATATAGGTAGGTATGTTATGCATTTCCTCTTATCTTTTTGTTTCTGTTAGATATTTGTATCTTGTGGGTCAGACAGCATCTTGTTTCTGTGTTAGTGTTGTTAGGAAAGATGTACCTCATGGACTAGGAAAATTTTATTCTTACTGTATTTAAAACATTTTTCTAAACCTCTGAGTGAAAACAGGCTTATTATTTATGCTATTTATTATTTATGATAGGCAGGCATTATTCTCAGCATGTTTCATAATGGTGCTTTATACCATATACCATTCCAGGTTTGCACTGTACTTTATTTGTAAGCTCTGTTTGTCAGGCTTTTTGCAGATGAATATGTGTTACTGGAGTGCATTTCCTTGATAAAAAAATGCAAAATGATACATAGAAGAGGAAAACCTGACCTCTGAAGCAACCGATTTCTTAAGTCACACATTACTTAGCAAGCGTTCCGATATCAAGTGAAAGGCTTTTCATTTCAAGAATTTACCTCCTCTATCATGCTGACATAATTAATGGTCTTAGACCTTGTTTTTATTTTAAATGCTTTAAATGCCTTTTGTGAAGGCCAAAGAACTTGCAGCTTGCCTTTAACTTAAAAAAAAGTTCTGTATGATTTAACAGGAACAGCAATATATTTAACATTTCAGTAAGAGACAAGGGTAAAGAAAATTATATGAGAAAATGTGATGGCCTTGTAATGAGATTTTATTACTGGCAGAGTTATTAAAGTAATAGTTGCAGCAAGGAACAAGCTTAGTGTCCCTATCTGGCAGTAACATTATTCATAGATTAGTACTAAGCTAACTGCCCTTGTGAGCCATTTTAAGACTAGCCAATTATCCCTTATGAGACTCAACCCCTGCACCTTTTGTTTGGTAATGCAAACACCTTAACCATTAGGCCACCCTTCTATTCTTAGCATAGTTTATTGATTTGGAGTTAAATGAAACTGGAAACCCCAAAACTGCAAGAACATTTCAAAATTGTTTCTTCTCTGGTTGTTTCTGTCTATGTGAATTTATTGTTGTTAGTTTTTTTCTTTAGTGTAATTTACATACAGATAGAGAGGTTACTTGTATAAGCCTATCACACTGAGTAGGTACTACACACAGACAGTGCTACAGTGCACAGATGGGCCTTTAAAAAGCACAAATATGAAAACTGTCCAGCAGGCTTCAGCTTTACCTTTGTTCGTTCAGAGTAGGTTATGCAATGGGTAAATTGATAACACAGAATTCTTTAATCATTCATACAAATACAGATTTAATTCTCAAATCAGCTGTTAGCTTTTCAGATTACCAGCTTTACATAATTTAATCAGATTTAAAAGGAAACTTCCCGTATCAGTGAATCCAAAGAGGAGATTTGTTAATTTTTGTATGAATAAGTCATGTCAGCACTATGACTCTAGGCTTGTCTACCATACCCTGTTTTGCCATAGTTTTTGTAGGTACTGCCCCCTAATCTTGACAGAGTCCACTATTTTTTGAGAGAGTAGGAGGACAAGTTCAGGTGAATTCCAGTCAGGGTGCACAAATAGGAAGGGGGGTTCCATACGAGAAATTGTATTCAATTTGTGTGAGCTGGGGAGGGTTAACTCTGTGCAGTGAAACATGAGCCAAACCATCCGTGGCTACTTCAAGCTCTTCCATATATTCTCTAGATGTGTGTGTGTGTGTGTGTGTGTGTGTGTGTGTGTGTGTGTGTGTGTGTGTGTGTGTGGGCTTGTGTGTCTATACATCACTCTATATCTATATCTGTATCTACTCACACATGTATACATGCAGATGTATACACACACACACACACACACACACACACACACACACACACACACACACACACACACACACACACACACACACACACACACACACACAAACATACAAGTTGACACAGGAGCACTTGTCAAACCATGTTATAATAAAAAGGATTTTAACAAGCCCCAATATCTTCATATGTAAGTAATACATGACAATACATACACAAACTGCACTGTATTTAGTCAAAAACAAAACAAAAAAAAAAACAGTTCCTGAGAAGAGTGCAGCACTAGAACTTGTCTGTCATTCAATTTTTTTTTTACATATAGTTAAATGAAATGTAATGCACAGAATAAATCCATTAACTACAGTTAAAGCAGTAGCAGCTATAATGGCTCCCTAATGGAGATACAGTGTGGTCAAACTTGTAGTTGAAATCAGGGCGAGAAAATATTTAAAGGGTAGAGATTCTGTTAACTTGCAATAGAAAATACAGGTTACAGAGAACCAAATTTATGGGTTAGCAGTGATGGAATATTTATGTATTATCAATATAGAAATGAAATGAGAGGAAATGTCTGTAGATGGTGCAATCATTGAGCGTGCACTTTTAGTAATCAGAGAACTGTTGTGTAGCTGTGCCATGTTCAAACATGCAGTAACTGAGAGCGTATCTCTGCAAAATAAACAATAAAAAGAGAAAAACATTCTGTCATGGAATAACATATCAACCAAAATTTTTTAACAGGGAATGAGAGTTCAGACTTGGGTTTCCAGGTCAGTAAAGAAGGAATCTATTCAAAGTTTTGCCAGAGAAGACCATAAAAACACATTTAAAAAGGAGTCATAATTAGAATTAGAATTATCTTAGAAATAACAGTTTTTATGCTCATCTCAACAATCCAATCTTGTTATATATGATACTAATATTTTATATACAGTATTATGATAATATTTAACATTGGATCAAATTGATTAGATCACAATAATATCACATGAGAAAGTTTTACAAAATAAGAAACAAAATATATTATAGCTTGTAAATTATTCACAAAATTAAAAAAAAGGAAACCCTAGATTTTTTGAAATATTTGAAAATAATTTCTAGGAAAAAATGTGCCTGGAGGACTTCATTTCTGTAATCAGTAACTTAATGAACCACGTTATGCCAATGAGCTTGTTTGCAGGCATGCTGAAATGGACGTGCAACTGCAAGAACTGGTAAACCTTCAAAACCATCACCACCAGACAATCAGATGCCTGTTTTCTCATGCAGAGTGAAATAAAATTTGATTTGCAGTCAGTTATTGTTATTGTACATAATGTGGATTGCCAATACTCAATGTACTGAGCTTAAATTATAATTAAGCAGCATATATGCACTTCTTTCAGTAGATACAAATGCAGTACTATATTTGCTATTCAATTTATACAGACTTCTGCTCAGACTTTAAGCATGCATTAATGATGTGTTGGCTATGTCCTTTCATCTGTTTTTTTGTTTATTTTCGTGTTGTTTCTTTTGTTTTTTATAATTGTTTAGCTTTTATGTATTTTTTGTTATTTTTCACGTTGTGTGTGAGGTATTACAGTTAGTGTCTTTTTCTTTTTTCCATCTATTTAGGTTTGTTTGTTTTTGATATTCATGCAGTTGTTTCTTTCAGCTAACTCTTTTGTGGGTGGCTTTGTTTCCCAAATGCTTTCTGGATATTTGTTTTATGTAGGCTTTTTCTGCTTTAAAGTGCCTCTATTGGCTGTGTTGTAGCATTTCTATATTCAGGTAGCATTTTGACATTAGCCTTTGTAAGTTCTGTGTGTGTCTGTTTGCTTTTTCCTGTTTGGGAGACTGCCTACATCAGAGCATTCTAGCTGAGAGAATTGTTTCATTTCATTTTCTGACATTTGTCACTGTCAAACAGCTCTCTAAGGCCTCTCATTTTCAGCTTCAGAGAAGCACTATATTCAAGCTATCTCAGTTTTCAACTTTTTGTTACAAAAGAGTTTGAGTGTTCTGAGATTACTGGTTCAGCCTAACTGTCAATAAGATTTTTTCTCACCATGACTGCTAGAACTGAACATCAAAGTATCCTGTATTGTTTATTTTGTTTTTTGTTTCTTTGTTGGTATTGCACTTTTGTTTTATTTTGTTTTTTGTTCTTTGTTCACTGTAGCTCTTTGTTTAACTGAAATTTTAGTACTTTTTTTATTTTCTCTGTGGTTTTGCTGTTTTCTTATAACTGGTTATATTATTTGTGCTTTTGAACATTCCTTTATGTGTTTTATTTCTTTAGTTTAAGCTCAGCTGTGCTTTTCAGCTTCATAACATTTCTGTTTTTGTTCTTAATAGCTGGGAAGCTGTGTGTGTCTTTTCACATATGAAGATAATATTTGAGCTGGTAACATATCAGGTCTTTCTGTTGCATTTCATGTTTGGAGGTGGTTCCTCTGCATTTCTGTGAGGGAACATTGGTTGGTTTGAAGTTTCCCATCATTTCTTTTGGCAGGCCTTTTTTAAGATTCTTTTGGATTTGATTCTTAAAGACCTACAGCTGACATTTCACACACCTCTGCCATCAATTGTGGTACTCTGCTGCTTCTGTTTGAGGAACTCTGAATTAAATAACGCGAGTTTCAACTTTTGTGTACCTAAGATTTTTTGTGTTCTTTTTATTTATATTGTTCTTTTGTTCTTTGTTATTTATACACTGACTTTGTGTACTGTATGTTTTTTGTGGCTATTTTCCACTGTATTGTTGTTATTTTCTGTACTAGTGTTTTCCTTTTAGTAATCATCTAAACTTTTGTGAGTTTCAATTAGCTGTAAAACACTTGCACTCTTTTTCTTGGTTGTTTTCTTGGCTATTTTGACATTCATTTTCTTTTTCCTGCTGAGGTGGGGTTGTGAAACATTTTTTACTTTAGAGGCTTGTGGTAGGGATATTTGTAGCATTTAAAGCTGTCAGGAAACATATTTAGAGAGAGAATTTTGCATGGGGAGGCTGTGTATTTGAGGCACACTGAGAGACAACTGTTTGGTGTATTTGTTCAAGCATTTCTTCTTGAAAATTGGCTGAGGTCGAATCTGGCATTTGAGATCCACAATTTCTACAAATCTGTCTCTACTTTCACTGAATGACTTCTTTTATAAGTTCTTCATTAGTGAATGCACCTTTTCTTTCACTTGTTTACCTGAAGTTCAGTTGTTTATACTGCCATTTTAAATTTATGATGATCAGAACATCCTCTGAGGAAACTTGGAGCCTGTTATATATAACATTACTATAGCTGTTTTGTACTGTATTAAGGACTAATTTTTAGTTTTTTTGTGTCTTTATTGTTTTTGTGTAGTACTTTGTTTTGTTTAAGTTTATTTGTTTCTAGCGGGTAGTATGTTAACTGTGGTACTATTTAAAATCTGGGTTCACTGTTTCTTAAAAACTTGGGTTGATCTTTCTGATAACTGGTTACTCCTAAGGCTTTTTTTTTCAAGGCTCCTTTAGCTGTTTAAAACTTTCATTCCCCAAGGTTCAAAGCACTAAAATTAAACTCACTATTCTCCTTGCTCCCCATTGTGCCCTTTTTCCAATTATAAAAATTTTTTCATTTATAAAAACATGTCTCTAAATCTACATCTACAATCTTTTCATGTCCAGCAACAGTGAAGTCCAGCTGGTGAATCCAAATATTTGAGCTGCCCTCCAGTCATGCAACAACCCTGCTAAGCTCTCAACAACAAATTCCACTCAGGAGGATGCAGCACCACATGAGCTGGAGAAACCACACTCACTACTCAAACACTCCTCACATACCCTAGGAGGTCAGCATTACCAACCACATCATTTCACATCTAAAAACCACACACGACTACCAACCAAAAACACACAAAATAAGCTTGGAGCTCTCTAAAAAAAGAGCAACAAATAAAAAAGCAGCAGAGAAGCCACAGCAACAAAGCACAAAGCCAGTGTGTGCCACAAAGCATGTCTTAAGGCTAAACAACACCACCAAAAGCCAAAGCCAGTGACAGTCTCATCCAAGCCCAGTGTACAACACACCTGATACAGACACTTGTAGCTTTGTCATCAGTGACAAGGCCTTCAGGCACCAGGATGTCCCATTCATACAAGGTCTGATCAGCAGGCTGAACAAGTGGCTAGTCACCGCCATAACATTGTCCATGCTAGTGTGAATGACCTGAGGTACACCACAAGGCTCTCCATTTGAAAAGAGACATAGAGGAGCTCTGAGCATCCCCAGACTAGATGAACAGTATGACTGGGAGCAGGCTTAGCTTTTCACCAAGGCAGTGAAATGCTGGTGTCAGGTGGCCATGACCTCTGGAATGATGCCACAGATGCAAGTGCTGGTCCATCAATTATCCAGGTGGCCAGGCTCTGCCTGTCGTTCAATATTTATCCAAGCCTCATCCAGGGGGGGCTTAATGCGACAACCCGCAGTTTTCTCGGCTGACAAAAATGGACACCTACCTCATACCCTTTTTGGATGTTAAGGCCCTGGGCTTTTTTCTACCCCAAAAGCTTTCTTTTGGGCCAAGCTCAAAGACCAACTACCCAACGGCTGGTAAGACAAAACACAAACTAAGAAGAAACAAAGGATAAGAAACATGGAGAACATCGATATCTGTGCAGTAACATAAGCCTCGTCTAGCGCGCATGGAGAACGCTCAGCAAACTGCAGTAACACGATACCAAGTTCGGCTCTCTGAACTGCCCCAGCCAACTACAATACCTCACATGCTACCACCCCAAACAAAAATACCGGCACATGTCCAAAGGTTGGTGTATCTAAGCACAATAGGGACCCCATCATCCATGTGGCAAAATACCCAAACTCAAAGTTGGTGGTACAGCACAAAGCATCAGAGACTATCCATCCAAACTTAACCTGCCCAAAACCTCCCTCCCTTAAGGAAAATAACCACCCTCATCCACCACACCAACACTTTGGACTGGGCCCCCCCAAACCTTGGACCATATTAGTATATCATTACCACCACCCCAAAAATAGACTGGAGACACACTCCTAGAACCTATGACTTCAACAATTTCCATTCAACTTGTCAAATAGCCCACAACGACAGCATGTATTTACCAATACCAACATTGGAAAACAAGACCACTACCATCACACAATCATGTCTACATAGGATTCGGACCCTGACCAATATCAGAAAACCACCCCCTCCCACTTCCAATCCACCACACACCCTCACCCCAAAAAAACCACAGCCCCAAAAAACCAAGGAAATTTTCAAAGCAAGCAAAACACCTGTGGATATCTGTTGGACCTACGGGAAACCCCACGCCCACACCACAAAACAAAGCAAAACCAAGACCCAATCCTCCAATCACAGTCCCAAAATAAATGAGGACCCAGCCATAAACAAACTATACAATAGTCTGGTGGACCTCCATAAACATAAAAATACACAATAGAAGGGAAGGACTGCGAAGAGCAATTAGCCCAAAAAGGCAAACCCAATGCAGTCGTCAAAGCAAACTAGAACAAAAAACAAAACAGTCTAAGATAAATGAGAGAAAGGCTTTAAACGGGACAAAGGGCATAATCCCAAATTCCCAATTAGTTGCACAGATTACTATAAAATGACAAAAAATGATATGCTCGAATTAACCAAATGAACAAAAATAAATGACGAACCCACTAACCGCCAGACAACCAAAAGCAGGCTGACATCTATCCACGCCCCTCCCCCCTGCCCAGGACATAACCAGACCCCTCAGGAGTGCTGCCCCTGACATCTCAGATGCTCAGGTAGCCTCCAACATGCCAAAGCAAGAAGAGCATCAATGCCTACGGGAACTCCCGGGCCAGCATCCAGCACATGAACTCCAAGAAGAGGTCTTTCTGAACTACAACAGCAATAAGAGCCAAACACATTAACAGTACCCTGTATCCAAAAACTAGAGCCTGTGGTCTAACCCTCCAAAGTACTCAGCCTTCCCAACAGTGGTCCTGGAGCACAAAGTCTCCTACTATGGTCATTGGGATCATGGAAAGGATAATGGAAAGGATCTTCATGGACCTTATAAATAATCCTGCAGATGGACCTTTCCCTGCAGATAGAACCCCTTTCTTGCACTGAGTGCCTCTTGAACCTGCCACCTGAGCCCTGGTTGACAACCAAAGGCCATTGACAAGGAAGACCTGACAAGGGCCAATATACAGATACCCTAAGCTGTGCCTGGATAAGACCTCCAGCCAGCATAAGATCACCGGCAATACTCTCCAGGATAAAGACCCAAGGTAAACAGAATCAATGAGGACAGAACCACACTGTTAAAATAAGGGACCATGCCATAAGACTCCGACGCTTACAAGTGGCACCCCTCCAAACTAGTTCCTTTTACCTCTCACCTGCTTATATATCTTTCTCATATTTGAACAGGCCAGGATGGGACTGTGGGAAGGACTCACAGATGACTGTGACTGGCAAAACCATGTGGGCTCCAGCCAACATACATCCTCCATCCACTCCAGGAGACAAACAGGGCCTCCCAGAGGCGACAACAGCCAGTGCAGACTCAAACCAAGCTAAGCTGGCAAAAAAAAAAAATGGTCATCCCACTGTTAATCCATTGGTGGTAATTACCACATAGGTGGTATGGTAATCCAACTAAATATAGACAAAATGGTAAGGATGACTGTTGAGACAATATTGATAGCCACCTTGATTACACAAATATTTTAAAATGAAAAGAATTTATTTGTAATACCTAAGACTATCATAGGTAGATCTGCGCATCTCATCATCATCTCTCACTCCCTCCCATCTCTCCCTCATCAGGCCCATAATTGAGTACAATGCCCCTTGGGTACCGCCTACAGACACTGCAAAGCCTTTGGAAGACCACAAAAAGGACTCACCAAGAGGATCAAGGGACTCAAACGGATTAAAGAAACTCCAGTTAAACTCCAGAAACTACCGCTCTGCTCAGTGGCATATCAGTGCCCTGTGCCTAAAGCCATGTCCAACCTGGAATTAATGGACAATGGACACCTCAGAAAATCCAAATCCCAATCAAACGCCATCGAGCAGACTCCCTCCAGCACTGAAATAAATAGGACATGCTGGAGGGACATGAGATTCATAAGAGGAGGCTCCCTTCACTCTGGAATAAATCCATAAAATTAGGCAGAGAGTCCCTATTGACTCTCTCAAGAGGAATCTTGATGAGTGGATGGGGAGATGTAGGTTTACACCCCCGTCACTTGTGCCACTGTTAGACAGACAGAGGTACAGTATACTAACGAAAGGCAAAGTAGCAAAAATAATAAAATGTGGGCAGAAAAAGCCACACACACCTGGGCTGGCTTTATGCCCCCTAGGGCAGATAGCCTAGTATGAACCTATGAACCTATAACTGCACACTCAGGTACACTGTGAGACATGAGAAATTTACATGCAGTGCAGTTAACAACCGTGTACTATTTCCAGGACATGACTCATACCTGGACCTATGTTAATGAACTCAACCCCCACTCAAAAAAAGATACATAAACAAAACCTAATAGAAATTGTGAGCAAAAGAAGAAATAATTAGTTATAGTCTGCTTACATGTAAACTTTAAATCTGAATGCGACACACACACACACACACACACACACACACACACACACACACACACACACACACACACACACACACACACACACACACACATACCGCATCTAATTATTGTGTTAAGGTGGGATAGCAGAAACATTTTATAAGTGCTGTACTGCACAAAACATCATCTTCAGGCTCCCATGATATGATGCAGCCAACTATTATGCTAATTAGGCAACAATAACCAAAGTAGTTTAGTTACATTCATGTACTTTTTAATACTGCATTTCTGGCTCCTTTTTGCCTCCCAGTAGCACTACATTTGAATATGAGGGTGTGTCGAGCAGCACACACACCCACGTTTGTAAGTAAAAACAGTAGCAACATTTTATACTCCAGAACTACACAAAATGTCATATTCAGTTCCAAAGTTTCCATGAGATAACGCAAGCAGTATTCCTGTTGGACATTTATCAAAAAAGAATGTATCCTACCTCTAGTCAGACGCAGGTTTATTACTGCAGTTGTACCACCCTTTTTATATCCAAGAAGAACTACATGTAAATATGAGAGGAAGAGTCTACCAGATTGTTTATTTTTGTTGACCAAGTAGTTCCAATGAGGTCAAGTTAGAGGTGACCTGATATGGCAGGGGCATCAGACTCCAGTGATGAGAATGACTGCATGAGGATTCACTCAACTGAGGACCACGATGTCCACACCAAATAGAAATGTAATCAGTGCAGCTGTGAATGTATGGTAGTAGCTTCCATCCCTCATAATTAGGCTGATTTGAGTGCTGCATGAGGCCTAAGGGCCACATGTTTGTGGTCCCTGTTGTTTGGTATTAATGGCGACAGTTTCAGATATCGGGTGTCATAACTGTGAGTTTGGAAGAGTTAGATAAGTGTGCAAAAATGGAAACTTACATATACTATTCTGAAGTTACTGTGTCTGTGAGTGCTTATTTTGTCCAAGCAGCCTCAGAGTTAATATATGTAAGGTTGTGGAGGTATGGGGAATGGGCCCCTATAAAAAGAAAGGAATTTAAAAGAGAACAGCAGTTGCTGATGTTTGCTGTTTTCCTGTAGTTTAGAAGTTTTTTTTTTCACAATTCCAGGGCTCGGACTTAAGAGTCACAGATTTACAAAAGGGAGCCATCTTTATACCAACCAGAGGAAATGTGATCAAGACAGAAAAGGGAAGCATTTAGGTCTTATTTAATGCTGTCATGTGATAATCATTAATACATCCCTCAAGTGCTACCAGTTTGGGCAGCTGTGACCACCATTTATTGCCTCATCTGAAGGAAGTCACTCAGGAGAGCTACCCAGCCCTTATGTAGTACTGCTGTGTAGGATATTTGAATATGAATCCAAAGGCTTGTAGGCTTGTGTGGGGAATAGAACCTACAGCCTTCTGGCATTGATGTCAGGCAAAGACAACTTAATGGCCAAGTAATTTTGTAGTATTAAACATGGGCAAGACACTTCTCTGTTGTTGCATTGTTTGTTACTTTAGGTCAATAGTACGGGTGTGTGACATGATATTTGTATTACATTATCAGATGAAAGTTATGTCTGCAAGGAGTGAGAAAGTTCTGTTAGACAGCAAGTGCTGTGTAACATGCATAATATACTGTGAGCTACTGCTAGTCTTGTACATGAATAAAATCTGCCAGCTAAATCATTTGTAAGAAAGGAGGGAAGCATTTCATTTAGCCAATGTTAGGGTATATTATCAATGTCATAGTTTCCAGGTGAAGCCATCTTCCCAAAGGATACTATTATGCATTTCTTGCCATTTTTAGATCATGGCTCTGGCACCAATTGTTTGTCTGTGTCAGGCCTTCTTTGAGGGTATTTGTGTCTGGGGGACTTCTATGACTACAACTGGTTTGCAGTCTTCTGCAACCCTGGTCAGCCAGAGGCCACTCATGTTGGCCTTGACTTTAGATGCCAAAAAGGATCTTTGAGGAACTATGTTATTGACTGTCCTTTCTGTAGAGGCAGACTCCCCTATCCTAACATTTTGGGTCCTATCATTGAACCAGCTGGCTATCCAGTAGCCAGAATGGAGGTTTATACCTAATTTTGTGATTTTTGTCTGCAATACCCAAGTGCAGTATTGTGTTGAATGTGCTGGCCAAGTCAAGGTGCCCTCTTCCACTGCTTTGGTGACCTTCTTGAAGACATCCATCAGAATGAGTAGGCATGACCTGCCCTTGATGAAACCAAACTGAGTTGAATCCAGTCTCTGAAAGTTTCCTGTGTCATTGTTTATCATTTCTATGATAATTATTTCCATAGCTTTGCACATGATACTAGTCAAGCTTATGAGTCTACAGTTACTTGGGTCCATAAATGGCTCACCCTTATGCAGAGGAATGACATCTGCAGTCTTCCATTTCCTTGTGATAAAGTCTGTCTGGAGGCTACATTTAAAGAGGGTTCAATTGGTCTTGATAGGCTATGTTTCATGCTATTAAGGGGGCATCCTTGAGTATGATTGTATTATTGGGGCTCACTGATGCAGGTTTCTTGGTCTTGGAGAGTACATTGAGGACCCATTCCCTAGTGTTAGTTTGGGGAGTTAGATTTGAGTGTATTTTCTGAAGGGTGTCAGGGAGGACAAAGAGGAAAAACTGGAACAAAATATGTTGAACAGTAAATTTACTATATCTTCTGTCTCAGTATAAGCAACTCCATTTACAATCAGTTTGGCAGACTGTTGTCTACTGTTATGAATAGTTGCAGATTATTGTATTTATCTCTGATGTGCGAGGCAATGCCAGGGGAGAAAGATCATAGCCAGGTGCTCGAGATAGAGTTCTTTTTGTTATAACTGCATGGGATTTATTGCTTGATACAGACTTTGGTCATGTGGGTTGTTTGCATTCTAAACTAAGTAGGTTGTGCGTGGGCTCGAACTGTTTAGAAATTTAAGCAATCTGAGATCATATTGCCTTGGGGAGAGAGACACAGAGATAGCAAGATAGTTTATTTATTTATGCTTTGTTTATTTTCCATCTTACAAATCACTCTTTTATTGAGTTGCAGCAGCCTTGGGATAAGAATATATAATTAAAGTAGGTATGGGAGGATGAAACCGCCCAAAGGGGATTTAGATGACCTTTTCCACATTGAGAAAATGGTTGTTGTCATTGTAGAATAAAACCAAGAAAAACTGTTGCACAAGCACAAAAAAGCGGTTGAGGATACAGGAAGGCTCTGCTACACCCTTTTTGAATGAACAAGTCCAACTGTACAAATAACCACAAATTTTTTATTCCACTAAACAAACACTTGAAAGCTGGTAAGTGCTTTCATCCTGTAACGCCGAGAACTTCATCAGACAATGAAAAAAGTTAGACAAATATATTTAAACCAAATTCAAATAATCACATGTACAAAATCGCCTAAAAGCTACACCCCTTAAAGTCATAAATCACACACAGTTTAAAAGACATATAAAAGTCAATAGTGCAATGAAAAAACATTAAAATAGAACATTAAGAAGTCATAAATACATAAATAACCAGCATTAGATGCATATATATATATATATATATATATATATATATATATATATATATATATATATATGTGTGTGTGTGTGTGTGTGTGTGTGTGTGTGTGTGTGTGTGTATGTATGTATCTGGACCTAAATACAAGTTTAATGTGCAAAAGGCAAATAAATATCTTCATAAATAGATGATGCTAAAATCCATAAAAGGACATAAAATTACCTCATTAGTGCCTTGAGTCTTAAAAGGGAACTAATAGAAATAGTTTGTTCAATCCTGGCCAGTTGCAAGCATCCAAAACCAACTGCCAGTAAAGTTCCCTTTTCTCCAATAATAATGACCAAGCACCCCATCTTATTTCAGTGCAAA
Organism: Protopterus annectens; assembly: GCF_019279795.1. Taxonomy (NCBI): domain Eukaryota; kingdom Metazoa; phylum Chordata; order Ceratodontiformes; family Protopteridae; genus Protopterus; species Protopterus annectens. The sequence goes on from NC_056725.1 coordinate 1,729,430,413, forward strand.
TATTGTCTATTACAAAAAATTGGAAGGAATGTCCCTCATTCTCCATTAATGTTTGCTTAAAGCATTGGTTTCTTTTTTCTTTGAATTTCATACAGATGTTCATAAACTCAGTTTTTCAATTTTCTGTTTTACCAATATAGTAGCAACAGCATAACTCACAAATTGCACAATATATTACTCTCTCCGAGTTGCAGCTACACCTACATTTAATTTTGAGATTAATGTTATTAATTTGAAACACCCCTCCTTCTTTTATGTATTTACAGAAATGGCACATACCACATTTACTCATATATCCAACATTATTCTTGTTGTTGTTTAAAACTTGGTTCCTTTCAAAGGAACTCTTGAATTTCTACCCCTCCTGAAAACCATTGTGGGACTCAAATCTATATATTGTCTCAAGCTCGTTTCCTGCCTGCCTTAAAATAGTCCAATTTTTCTCCAAAACATTTTTATATCCAAACTGTCAGATGTAAAACTAGTTATAAAGGATGTATTGTAATTCCTATTAGCAACATCATTCGCCATGGTAAATTCATTAATTACAGTAACATCCTGCATTGGAGATTCATATAACAGGGGTAAGTAAAAATTCCTTTCCCTTTTATTAACTACCTCTAATACAATATCAGTAATAAATTTCACTGGATAGCCTCTTCTTAAGAACATATTTTTGAGGCAGTCACACTCATTTAGAAAGTCATCCATGTTAGAGACCATCCATGCAGCATGGACCAACTGCCCCTTTACTATAGCTTTATTTTGTTTTTGAGGATGGGTACTAGTGTAGTGTAGTAGTGAATGAGAGTACGTCTCTTTTCTATATATCCCAGATGAAAATTTTCCATTTCTGTAATCTTTAATTAGGAAAATATCCAAATATGAGATCTCATGTAAATTAAAATTATGGGTGAATCTCAAAACCTTTGTGGAGGAATCAATGAATGCTATAAACTCTTTAATTTTTTCAAGTGGTCCATCCCACAACACAAACATATCATCCAAAAATTGACAATAATATCTAATGTAGGCATAAAAACTGCAGAGAAATAAATATTTCCTTTCCCATTGCGTCACCACTATATTAGCATATAGGCCACCACAGGCCAAACTCATGGCAACCCCCTCTTGCTGTATAAAAATTTCATTATCAGATAAAATGAAATTATTTTTTAGAACCATCTCCATGAGTTGTGTATATAATAACACATGAAAATGCTCAATATTTTTATCATATAGGAACTCAGTGAGCCATTCCAGTCCGATATTCTGAGGGATGATGGAATATAAATCTTTTATATCAATAGTAAGGAGTATATACGTTTCTTTAAAGGGTATATTATTAATTGCTTTTAAGAAATTCCATGAGTCCTTACATACATGAATCTCACTATATACCAAATGCTTTAATTTAGAATCCAAATATTTTGCAAGAGATTGGGTAATGGACCCTTTTGAATCCACTACTGGATGCATGGGGGGCTGTGCCAAATTTTTGTGCAATTTTGGCAAACCAAACATCACAGAAACCCTGGGGTAGGTGAGTGTAAGATAATTCAATACATCAATTGATATGGATCCTTCTATAAATAAGTCCCAAAGTTAATTTCTAATCTTTAAATATGCCCCATTCAATTCACTTATAGAGGATTTCGCATATCCTTTTCCATCAAAAATAAACATTTTCTTTTTATAATCTTCCATAGCCATCAATACAACCCCACCCCCTTATCAGGTTTCATAATCCTGATTTTATCTAAAAAAAACATTGATCTCCTTAATGATGCATTCTTCCTTTTTGTCTACATCATTTACCCGTCTATATTGGGGCAATACATTTTGAATGTCCATTTCACACATCCTTTCAAATAACAAAACCATAGGGTGCAATGGTGGGTTGTATGTGCTCGAAATAGCAAGGGGGTTAATAAATTGATCAGAAAAAGAATTCTGAAACAAAACCCTGAGATTAAGCTTAAGTGTATATAGTTTCAAATCCCTTAAAATGTTGGCTACATCACTACGTTGCCAAGGTACAAAAGTAAAGCCCTTTGAAAACACATCACAATGACCAGTATGTAAGTTGACATTAGAAAAATTATGCACGTTAAAATCACCTAAGGAGTTCGTAATAATGGTACATGTGGGTAAAGGATGGTAATTTTGTTCTACTAAAGAACTAGACAATGCTATATTATCATCATAAGAACTCAATCCAGAAATATTTAAATCCTGTTGTTCCAATCTCTGTTGTAAGAATTCCTCCCCCCATTCATTCCCCCCCTTTCCACTGATTGTTTGAATACTGTGGAACTGGATATCCATGCAGTCTCCTATTCTCCATTGGTAGTGCCCTGTTCTTCAGGTCCTCTGATCATCTCAGCGGGGGATATTCCTTCTGATCTAAAAAAGGCTCTTCTTGATCAATATGTGGAGGACGTGTATAAGAACCATTATTGTCACCTACATTATAATGACAATATCTATTACCCCATTCCTGTGAGGGTGGGGGTGGGGGTAAGCCAAACTCTACCATATTCATTCTTGTCTCTATTTAATTTTTTAATCTTCCGAGCCTTAATATTAGAGGTCAATTGGTCTATAATCTTAAAAATCCTAACATGTTCACTTTTAAAATCATTATACTGTTTGTGTGCACAAATAACATGATCTATATCAGTAACAGTCTCCATTAATTTGTTGATTAATTTATCATTATGTTTAACAATTAGGTTCATATAATCGAACCCATGTTGGTCAAACATAGCAGTTAGTTCATTAAACAAAACGGAATCCTCTTTAAGGCCATTAGGGTACCGCCACATATGTAACCCTTAAGGTACAACCTTCCCCTTAATGCATTCTTGAAAATATGCATTGTCCAGTTGTAACCATATAATTTTAGATAAACAATAGTCAAATTCTTCTAATAGGTAATGTAAACTTTTATTACCCGTTCCAGTCCTGTTAATCTGGCCATTGTTCAAAGAAACTGTAACTGTGGGCCAGTCCTTTAATAGAGCAATGCTAAGGGTACTCTGTCCCAATTGTTCAAAATGTGTGGAATGCTGCTGCAGGTGTTATTAATATTTGTATTTAGGTCCATAAGTCTGCTGTTGCTCGTCAAAGCTTGTTGAGGAGAATTGTGCAGGTTAAAATCGTTCAAAGTTTTCTGCAAACTAGAAGATGCTATATTTCCATCACCAGACATGTTGAAAGTGCGTCTTACATCACTTGGAGGCGTAGCTAAAAAGGAATCAACTTTTTGAGAAAGGTTCTGAACACACGTTGTAGAATACCAAATTCAGAGCTTTTGGATACAAGCTCAGCCGAGACATTCAGGTTATCATCTCCTGCCATGACAAACCAGATGAAGCAGAATAAAACCAAGAAAAACTGTTGCACAAACACAAAAAAACAATCAAGGATACAGGAAGACTCTGTTATACCCTTTTTGAATGAACAAGTCCAAATGTACAAATAACCACAAATTGTTTATTCCACTAAAACACTTGAAAGCCGGTAAGCGCTTTCGTCCTGTAACCACAGAACTTCATCAGACAATGAAAAAAGTTAGTCAAACATATTTAAACCAAATTCAAACAATCACATGTACAAAATCACCTAAAAGCTACTCCCCCTTAAAGTCATAAATCACACACATTTTAAAAGACATATAAAAGTCAAAAGTGCAATGAACATTGTAACTAATTTCAGTTGCACAGAACTACCATTCTTATGATGTTATATGTTTAGATGATTTGTATATACGAGTTTGTAGTTTCATGTTATTGCAGCTGAGGTATTTATGTCAGAATTGTTAGGTTTTGAACAGACATGTTGGAAGCTGGAAAATAATTTCCATATAAATGTTTGTGTGCCCCCTTCTTACCTACAGAACTGATGAATTTCATAAAGAGAGATGAATGCAAGGATAAGGAAACCAATGCACCCTAGTAAACATTTTGTTCTGAGGTTCCAGCATAATTAAATATTTGTATTATGTTTACAATCACAGTGTGCATTGGGGAAAAAACAAGTATTGTCTCAATTCCAGGGCAATACCCAAGTAAACAAATTATAGTACAATAAATAGGACTAGTTGATAATATTTGGAGATCTTCTATAGTTGTGAATACTGTTTCAATCTTTATATTGATATGAATATTTTAGCAGAAATGTTAAGTTAAACTGAAGTTTATTTTCAATTCTGTTACCTAATGTGTGCATTAAAATTCAGAACAGAAGAAATAAACATTCGGTATCTAATTTTAAATTGTTAAATATGAAACTGATGCTATGAAAATGAGAGTTAACTATAAACTGCCATGGGGGAAATAAAACAAAGATTAAAATGGTTAAAAAATATTCTGAAAAAAATTTAGGCAGGAAATACAAAAGAGTCACTGAAAATTAAAATTAGCAATGAAAAATAAACGTATTTATTTAGACATTATTTATGCTTTATTTAATTGCATTCAAATGCGTTTTGGTTACAGTACTTTCTCATGCTGTGTTAATATCCCTTTACATATGGATCTACTTTCAATCAACAAAACAACGATCCATCGAATCTAACTTGCCCGACCATCATCCACTGAAACTGCATTTTAATGAAACAACGAACTGCAGAATTCCTTTCCCAGGGAAAGGAAGCATTGGACCACCATGATGAACTGTGCCCTCTCCCCATGTAGTGCAATTTGGAGTTGGTATATTTAAGTAGTGGGGGTGTGAGGGGAAAATCCCCTACATGGGGGTTGTGGGGGACAAAGCCCCCCCCCACTTTGACGAGCTCCATGTCTTTCCATTATGTGTCATTTGCATGGTGATTCAGTGATTCCTTTCCCTGGGAAAGGAATTTGGCACATCGTTGTTTCTTTGACATGCAGTTTCAGTGGATAGTGAGCGGGTAAGTTAGATTCGATGGATCGTACTTTCGTTGATTGAAAGTAGAGCCGTGTGTGTGTGTGTGTGTGTGTGTGTGTGTGTGTGTGTGTGTGTGTGTGTGTGTGTGTGTGTGTGTGTGTGTGTGTGTGTATGTATATATGTATATATTTAATGTGACCTATAACCTGCACAATTCAATTGAAAAACAAATCTGTTAGGGGAAAAAATATGAAAAAATAAAAAACATACAATAAGCTGGTTGCATAAGTGTGCACACCCTTAAACTAATACTTTGTTGAAGCACCGTTTGATTTAATCACAACATTCAGTCATCTTGGGTAGGAGTCTGTCAGCATGGCACATTTTGACTTGGCAATATTTGCCCACTCTTCCTTGCAAAAGTGCTCCATATCTGCCAGATTGCAAGGGCATCTCTTGTGTACAGCCCTCTTCAGGTCACCCCACAGATTTTCTATTGGATTTAGGTCTGGACTCTGGCTGCGCCATTCCAAAAATTAAATTTTCTTCTGGTGAAGCCATTCTTTTGTTGATTTGGACGCATGCTTGGGGTCATTGTCATGTTGAAAGGTGAAATTCTTCTTCATCTTCAACTTTCTATCAGATGCCTGAAGGTTTGGGGCCAAAAGTGACTGGTATTTGGAACTCTTCATAATTTCCTCCACCTTGTTTAAAGCCCTAGTTCCAGCTGAAGAAAAGCAACCCCAAAGCATGCTACTGTCACCACCATGCCTAACCATGGGGATGGTGTTCTTTTGGTGATGCAAAGTGTTTTTTCACCAAATGTACCTTTTTGAATTGCGGCCAAAAAGTTCAGCCTTGGTCTCATCAGACCATAATACATTTTCCCACATGCTTTTGGGAGACTTGCTGTATTGTATTGCAAATTTTAGCTGGGCCTGGATGTTTTTCTGTTTAAGAAAAGGCTTTCCTCTTGCAACCATACCCCATAGGCCAGACATATGGAGAATATGGGAGATTGTTGTTACCTGTAGTACACAACCAGTACTAGCCAGAAATTACTGCAGCTCCTTCAGTGTTACTGTAGGTCTTTTGGCAGCCTCCCTGACCAGTTTTCATCTTGTCTTTTGATCAATTTTGGAGGGACATCCAGCAGCATCACTGTTGTCCCATATTTTCTACAATTTTTGATGACTGCCTTCATTGTGTTCCATGGTATATCCAATGCTGAGGAAATTTTTTTGTACCCTTCTCCAGACTGATACCTTTCAACAATGAGATCCCATTGATGCCTTGGAAGCTCTCTGCAAACCATGGCTTTTGTTGTAGCAGGCGACTGAGTAAATGTCAGGAAAATCCTACTAGGACAGCTGAACTTTATTTGGGGTTAATGAGAGTCCCTTTAATTGATGGCCAAGAAGACTGAATGTTGTAATTAATGCAAAAGGTGCTTTAACAAAGTACTAGTTTAAGGGTGTGCACACTTATGCAACCAGCTTATCATATTTTTTTTATTACTTATATTTTTCCCCTAACAGATTTGTTTGTTTTTCAACTGAATTGTACCGGTTATAGGTCACATGAAAGGTGGGAAAACATTTGAAATGATTTATTGTGGTCTCAATTTTTTAATATAAAAAATAAAAAATGGCATTTTAACAGGGGTATGTACACTTTTTATATCCACTATATATATATATATCCACTATATATATATATATATATCTCTATATATATATCTATATATATATATCTATATATATATATATATATATATATATATATATATATATATATATAGATATATATATATATATATATATATATATATATATATATATATATGGGTCCCCTTCAGTTGATCGAATGTTTACAAGTTTGAACCACATATGACCAAGACCATATGTTCGAACTTGTAAAAGTTCAATCGGATTGAATGGAGATCTCCGTACAGAGTGGAAAGGGAAGATTTCCCATTGTCACAATGTAGTGCGATCTCAGGGTTGGTATATTTAAGTAAGAGGGGTGTGGGGGATGAAGGGGGCATAGCCCCCCTGCTATAGATGTTTAGTTTTTTGTTTTTTTGTTTTATGTGTTTTTATTTCAGTGTTCGAACTTTTACGAGTTCGAACATATGGTCTCAGCCATATGTTGTTCGTACTTGTAAAAGTTAGATCTACTGAAGTAGATCCATGTATATATACATATATATATATATATATATATATATATACATATATATATATATATATATGTATATAAAATATATTTATTTATTTATATAAACTGAAACTTGAGAAGGGCTAAAAATTATTGACCAACACAACAAGTTCTAAATATTCTGCTTATATGGTAGCAGATATCCTTCCATGTAACATGATATTTTGCGTTGTCTTGTATTTCTTTTTATATCAGTCTCAGGACTGACCTCATAATCCAGTGATGATGTTTACAACAAGCAGTTATGTCTCCACTTATATAATGTGCTTGTGCCTTATGGCAGAATAGCTGATAGAACAAGTAACTGTCACGACACAGAAAGTATTCAAATCATTGATAAAATGTTTTGATAGGTGACTAGTTAGGAATATGCTGTCTGATGTAGTGAATTTCGATATTTATGTATTACTATTTCATACATTATATTAGATATATGCTTACGTTAGGAATGATAGAAGAATACCTTAAAGTGAGATACTCAATATAACTAATGATATTCATTATCCTTTTCTTGGTCTCATTCTTCATATACAGCCAGTGCAAGTGACACCAGTTGTACTGCTATCACATTAGCTGAAGCTGTGTTGCTATGATTACTACTATTGGCTCAAACTGCTTGTAATTACAGTGTTGACCACTAGGGAAGAGGGTGTATAAATACAAGCAGCACACATACAGTGGGGTTTCACTGACATGATGAAAGCACAAGTGATGAAGCCCAGCTTATAAAAAGCTTATTATCAGACATACTCCATTTCCATGCCCATGTTAAAAGCTGAGATATATTCTCTGTAGTTCCATGTTAAAGCCAATCCAGGAGATTTAAGGGGTTGCAGTTCAATTAGCTCCAGTTTAAACATATATGTGTATATATATATATATATATATATATATATATATATATATATATCTATACAGATAGATAGATAGATAGATAGATATGCACACATATGTTCCTGGTCTGCCTTCATCACAGACATACTGCAGACTATTAATTATGATAAACACTATTTAGCCATTCATAATAAAGAACTCATGAAACTCATCATAGTGATATTCTAGGCAGAAAGATATGGACCAGCGTGTGTGTGTTGCCCCTCAGAATAGGAAAAATATAAAATATCTCCTGTTATGGGGAATGTTTTGTACAACTGCATTGTATTTGAACTATTCTGTTCTTGGTCCCAGCTTCTGCCTTGGGAAGAATGTTAAGCCCACATTCCCAGTTTACCAATCTTTAATGTTTGGTGAAGATGTGGATTAAAAACATGTAACATCACAGGTATCACATGCAGAGACCCCTCTGAAAACATTAGAAGAAGAGTCATCGTTTATTATCTTGCCTTTAAAAGATTTGGTAAAGGCTTATAATGTTATTATAGTAAAAGGTTTATATAGCTGCAAAGACACATAGTAATGATCTGTATTCCTTCAGGTTTGCTCGTTTCCTGTTCTGCAGAAGAAACAAACAGCTGCTCCTTTTCCTTATCTCAGATACTGGTATCCTAGCTAACTGGGTGCCCTTTCAGTGTAGAACCAAAGCTGTCTTCAGTGCCCCAAATAGTGTTAAGTCTCTCACTTTTATTCATTTGCTGTGCATAAAAGGATGACAGCTGAATGTTTCCATTAAGTACAGCAGTACATATTAAACATGACTTAAAGAAAGGACTAATAGCTAAGAGACCTTGTTCTTAAGGAAAATAGTTAAAGGTTCTTTGCAGATCTGTGCTATAGTTGGCACTTTTGTGACAGACATGTTTGCACGTAATTAAAGCATCTTCCAGAAAACAAATATCAAGAGATCAGAATGAGCTAGCTCTGTGATACTCTTAGATACATCCTCAAAAAAACTATTCAAATCTTAGTTTTGCTAGAACTATAGCTGTTGGTAAATACATGTAATGGATTTCACAGGTGTTGTATGAAAATATAATTGTCCATTAAGGTGTCTACAGTCTCTGTGTTTGTTGAAGCCAGTGGTAAATGCTCATGCAGTTCAATTTTTCTAATGAGGTTATACATATATCTTTGTATTAGTCCCTTTGTGGGGGGAACAAAGTGTGATTAATTTCATAGGTAGTCCAGGGGACAGTTGAGGAGCCTTGGCCAAATTCCCAGTTGTTTGTCCAGATCACATGGGAGGCAAATGACAACTGCGGGAATCAAACCTTTTACCACAGAAAGTGCAGCTTACTGCCTTAACCCTCTGTACCAAATGCCAGATTCCTCAAACATAACTGCCTGTAAGAGAAGACACTGAGGACAGAACTACGATCACTGTTTCTGATACAAGGTCATTATTAGGGAGATATCTAAGTCTGCAATGGCAGTAATGTCATTTTTTGGGGAGATTCCCCCTTCTTTGAGTTGGTGCATTCATGTAAATAGTGTATATTAGTTTGGAGGGTGATGTTGAGGGCATAGGGGGGCTTGCCTCCTGCAAAACATTTCCATTTTCCAGTATCTTTTTGGGTGTTGCATTTCTGTAATTTGGATTGTGAGTTTCGGTGCTCAATGATCTGTAGTGGAACTCTTTTTTTTTCTTATTTCACCATGGCTTGTACCAAAAGTTTGGAATGATGTTACTTTTTAACTCAGATTCCCCACTTAGAGGAAGCACATATCAGTGCAAATCAGTACAATTCTATTTAAATTTAGGGAACGTGATTTATTAGTGAGGTAATGCTCAATATACAATATTGAATATTGGCACAGTACAGCCATAGGTTTCTACTAGCATTATTACAACATCCTGTATTAAAAATGGTTTTGTTGTTTGACAAAAACTTGACTTTCTGGCAGTATTTAAGTATAATTAGGTGTAACAAGAAGGTTGTTTACTACTAAATATTGTTCTGAACCTGCCTACTGGTAAATAATGTCACAGACCAGTATTTGGTACTTTAAACATTCTTTACTGTATTTAAAACCATCAGATCCCCGCTGTGCTTCATTTACAGAAATTTTGAAAATTAATCTGTGGCCTTATAGGTGTGGAAGTGACTATCAGATTTTCCTGGCCCCATGATACGACGGTAAGAAAGCAATTATTTATTGCAAAGTTTCTTTCAATGTTGCTTACATGAGAAGAGGTTAGCAGGATATAAACATCATCACGGTGCAGCTTTCGCAAAATAATACAACTGTTAAAGAGCTGCAGACGTGAGAAGCAGCTGCAGCATTCTTCTTCATTTATGCTGCTTTTGTTGAGTTGAGATTTGCAGGCTTCACTGCTAAATTAGCTCCTACATTCATTCATTTATGTGAAGATTTTTATCATACTCTTCAAGAGTTGCAGCTGTCATATCCAACTGCAACTGTCAAAAGATTTATCTAAGGGGAAAAGTTAATTTGACATTCAACCTTTCCTTTTTACAGTAAACATAACCTGCCGGTTCCATTACACTTACCGATCCTTTTAAGATGCAGAGCTCTAGAGCCGAAAAGAAGTCACATGAGTTCTGCTTAAAGGAAAAGAATATTATGGATTTCATTTTGGTATTCATTTCCTCGCTCAAATGATGTGGACATTTTCAGCTTGCTATGTGTTCTGCACATCCCTTTTAACTTTTTTAATCTAGTAAGCTTACTGCCTGTCAATATGATGTTATATGCATGTCACAGGAATGTGAAATGAAGAAAAATAGCCAAGTAGCACAATGCCTGTTACACAGTGACCCCCACATGATGCATGACTATTTCATGTACAGTAACCATTAACCCATCTAGTGTACCAGGATAATGGCTGCCCCTTGGGAAGAAGGTCAGAGATATTCTGTTATTCTCTGGAACATTACTGAAAGCAGCAGGGACAGGCTGGAGCTAGATCAAAGTCAAGCTGTATCATAAAAAGTATATATGGTGTGAAAAAGATGAACTCTATGAGCGATGCAGGGTAGAAAATGTGAACAATTTAGAGTTTTACAATGCAAAATTGCTAATTCTAAACATTTTCTACAGACACTGATACTGCACCACATAGAAAGCAAAATGTTGTGAACAAAACCCATAGGCAACAAATGCTAACTAACACTGTAAGGTAAACAAAGCACCTAAACCTGTTTATTTGCAAAGTATGTGTTTTTGTGCTAAATATTAAAACAAGCATTTTTGCACAGGGCAACCTCCCTTGCACTTCATCATGAGAGGGGAATTACAGCCAGAGCCTTCTTATTTTTCTGTCACTCTCTCTGATTTTGCTTCTACAAAGAGAAAATGTACTAATAAGTGGAAAAGAAACTTCTTGTTCTTTGTGTGAGGTGCTGTGATCTTAGCATCCAGAAAGAATAACGCACATTGGCCACCACATTCACATCATTCAATATGTATCAAGCAAATGGTACATAAGCAGTTTACAAATGATAAACAATACACATCTGTTTGGTCATTGAATGTTAGAATGCATATAATGAGCACCTATGTTTTATATATATATATATATATATATATATATATATATATATATATATATATATATATATATATATATATATATATATATATGTTGTTTTATATATATATATATATATATATATATATATATATATATATATATATATATATATATATATATATATATATATATATATATATATATATATATATATATATAGATATAGATTTATATATATATATATATATATATATATATATATATATATATATCGATATGTAAAATATCCAGCAATTATACATATGTATGTGTGTGTGTGTGTGTGTGTGTGTGTGTGTGTGTGTGTGTGTGTGTGTGTGTGTGTGTGTGTGTGTGTGTGTGTGTGTGTGTGTGTATGGTTCCACTTCATATGATCGAAAGCTCATAACATCTAAATTCAAAACAGCGAGACCAAATGATTGAAAATCCAAAACATCTAAAACTCATAACATCGAATCTCAAAACATTGAAAACTACAAAGCAACTATAAATAACATTCCACACACTCTTTACTACGTTTATGCAAGGGGGCAAGCCCCCCTGTACTACCCATACTCCCCATTAATTAAATATACCAACTCCGAGGTCGCACTACATTGGGGTCAGGAAATTAATGTTTTCCCCCACTATAGTGCAACCTCAGAGTTAGTATATTTAATTTAAGTGGGGTGTGGGGGTTGCCTCCCTGCATAAACATATTAAAACCTCTGTGGGATGTTGCGTTTGTAGTTTTCAATGTTTTGAGATTCGATGTTATGAGTTTTAGATGTTTTCGGTTTTAGATGTTGTGGTTTAGATTTTATGAATTTAGATGTTATGGGTTTTTGATGTTTTCAAGTGGAACCGTGTATATATATATATATATATATATATATATATATATATATATATATATATATATATATATATATATGTGTGTATATATATATAAAATGTCCAGCTATTACACATACATATGTTTTGATAGTCTACCATTGTTACTTCTCCTCAGAGGAATGAATTGTTTATTTTCTTTACAGTTTGTTAACTAGGTGGCTCTGTGTCCTTCAGAGTTTTTCTAAGTGTTATTGAACCATATTTATTATAATAAAAGAGGCATTATTTTAGGATAGTGGAAAAAATTACCTTAGTATTTCCCATAGGTTGTCTTATGGCTATCTGACATGAATGAGTTCCACTAAATAAGTGTGTTTCCAGTTTGCTCAGTTCGTTCATTTTTTCTTACAAAACACAATTCACACCAGCACACAGCACAATGATTTCTACACATACTCTTTAATTAAATTAGATGATTGGTTTCACTGATAAACATCAGTGTCTTCAGGAACTTCAGGGGTATTTATGTTTATCATTGAAACTGATCTTTTGGCTCTTGAGATCTTTTGAGATAAATGTTGTGTGCTGGTATGAATTTTGTTTTGGATATAGTTGTTTTTATGCACTGGCAGTATTGCCCATACCCACATTAAGTTTTACTTGGCTTTTGCCTCTTCAAAAATGTTTTTACTCTCTGATGACTTCCTTCATATGATCAGAGTAATGGTGTGCTTAGATCTCTATCACAGAACATAAATATAAGCGAAGATGTATTTTACTCTTTTATTTTTAAGTTGTGTGATCTTGGTTTTAGCATAAATAAGGGTCATGTGGACTTCAAAGTGTAATATGTGGGTGGGGAGTGTAAGGGGATTGCTTCCCAGTAAAAATATGTTTTAAAACTTTTTTTTTTTAATTTTACTTTTCCAATTGACTATCTTCCAGGAACCAAACATTACCCTTGGATGCACAGATTTACATTCTAACTGCATGTTTACTTCACAATAAATTGTATCAGTGTGAGCCAGAGATATGACCCACTTGAGTATAAGAGGGCAGCTTTATTTGCAAGCAGTACAGACCAACCATCACATCTCTAAACTGGACATTCTGAAAACTTCAGCCAAACTTCAAATAACCTTTTTCTGACAAGCATAAGCAAAAGAGGAGACAAAGTGCACACTTGGTGAAATCCTAAGTTTACTATGTATATATCAGACTCAACACTATGGATGTGGGCACAGCTCTTGTTCCTAAAACTTAGTGACACACTGGCACCCATGTATATATCAGACTCAACACTAAGGATGTGGCCACAGCTCTTGTTCCTAAAACCTAGTGACAAACTGGCACCCATGTATATATCAGACTCAACACTAAGGATGTGGCCACAGCTCTTGTTCCTAAAACCTAGTGACAAACTGGCACCCATGTATATATCAAACTCAACACTAAGGATGTGGGCACAGCTCTTGTTCCTAAAACCTAGTGAAAAACTTGCACCCATGTACATACCAGACTCAACACTAAGGATGCAGGCACAGCTATTGTTCCTAAAACCTAGTGACCAACTGGCACCCATGTATATATCAGACTCAACACTAAGGATGTGGGCACAGCTCTTGTTCCTAAAACCTAGTGACAAACTGGCACCCATGTATATACCAGACTCAACACTAAGGATGTGGGCACAGCTCTTGTTCCTAAAACCTAGTGACAAACTGGCACCCATGTATATAGCAGACTCAACACTAAGGATGTGGGCACAGCTCTTGTTCCTAAAACCTAGTCACAAACTGGCACCCGCGTATATACCAGACACAACATTAAGGATGTGGGCACAGCTCTTGTTCCTAAAACCTGGTGACAAACTGGCACCCATGTATATATTAGACTCAACACTAAGGATGTGGCCACAGCTCTTGTTCCTAAAACCTAGTGACAAACTGGCACCCATGTATATATCAGACTCAACACTAAGGATGTGGGCACAGCTCTTGTTCCTAAAACCTAGTGACAAACTGGCACCCATGTATATATCAGACTCAACACTAAGGATGTGGGCACAGCTCTTGTTCCTAAAACCTAGTCACAAACTGGCACCCATGTATATACCAGACTCAACACTAAGGATGTGGGCACAGCTCTTGTTCCTAAAACCTAGTGACAAACTGGCACCCATGTATATACCAGACTCAACACTAAGGATGTGGGCACAGCTCTTGTTCCTAAAACCTAGTCACAAACTGGCACCCATGTATATATCAGACTCAACACTAAGGATGTGGGCACAGCTCTTGTTCCTAAAACCTAGTGACAAACTGGCACATTGTTGCAACCGTTGTTTTATTTTTTTTCCAATAAACATATTTATTAAATTATCATGACTGACATAGCCAATCTTACATTTATATAAATGAAAAACAAACAACAGTGACACCACTTTAGTTGCAAACATTATACATCACAGACACCATTGAAACAACTGTAGCTGCAAATATATTTCACTTATCTATCCAGCCATTGTCAGTCAATTATTGTATGGTTAATTCAAATCCTGCCTCTTAAACCCCATTCCTTCTCTGCATATATTGCTCCCACAGTTCCCATTTTTCCTGTGTAGGTTGCTCTTTCCCTTTTCTAAAGATCCCAATTCCAGTTTTATCTCTTTTAACATGTTAAATACTGTTAGTTAAGTTGGTCTAGACTTTGATTTCAATTTTCTGCTAATTGCTTTTTTGGCAGCCAACATAATTAGACTCAGCAAGTGTTTACTATGTCTAGGTAATTCTGATTCTGTATTATAGCTCAAAAAATCATCTCCCTAGTCAATCCAATCCGCTCACACAGCAACTGTGACAGAGGAGTCCATAGGGAATCCCTAAAGTCTGCCAGCTCATTACACTCCCAAAAAATATGTTCCCAGTCACCTCTTTCTTGTCTGTCACATCTCCAACATGTGCTATTCACCTAAGGAAAAATTCTTTGGAGTCTACTTGGGGTATAAAAATACATATGTAAACACTTCCGGGCAAAGATCCTAAATCTTCTAGACTTTGTTGCTTATTTGATATATATATATATATATATATATATATATATATATATATATATATATATATATATACACACACACACACATACACACACACACACACACACACACACACACACACACACACATACACAGCCATTGTCTCTTTGTGAATTGCTTATCCAATCTCCCCTCCAAATTCTTTCTAAGCTCCTCTGATTGATTCTTATAATCATGCAATATTTCATATAGGATCCCTCCCCCCATATTTCTTTCTCTTTGGCTATACTCTGCCTTCCCTGTCAAGGACTGATATCAATCTCTAACCTGCAGTACAATAAATTCTTGGCCTCTTCCCATTCTATTACATTCCCTTTCTAGTTATTTGCTACCAATACCTTGGTTCCTTTGCCAGTTTTCTCCAAAACTTTCCAGCCCCCTCTTGCCTATTATCTGTATCCCTAACCACAGTCATCCCTATCGGCAGAATCTGTTTTCTCCATTCATGAGCTGGTTTAGTTCTTA
The DNA here is from genome assembly GCF_019279795.1 of Protopterus annectens. Lineage (NCBI taxonomy): Eukaryota > Metazoa > Chordata > Ceratodontiformes > Protopteridae > Protopterus > Protopterus annectens. The sequence continues at coordinate 1,729,446,312 of NC_056725.1, forward strand.
GAATACTCCCTGCTATTTTATGAATATAATACTCTGTATGGTTTTTGCTGTCCTTCTTAAGAGCCTGCATCCAAAATCCTAATCTCTCCTTATTGATTGATCTTCCCTCTTGTATCCTCATCATTCCTTTCCAGTTTGAATTATAGTTTTCTGCTTCTGCTATGTATAAGAGCCTTAACTGTGTTGTTCTAAAATACCCCCTCAAATTGGGTAATTTTAGTCTGCCTTGTTCTACTCGAAGAATCATCCTATCCCACTTCACCCTTGCTGCCTTCCCTTCCCAGATAAAATCCTTTAATTCTATTTTAATTGCTATGCACAGCTTCTCATCTAGTTGATAAAAATACACCTGGCCTGTGTATAAGACTAAAGGGACTAAAAACATTTCAATTGCTTGTATCTTAGTATCCGTATCCATATAACAAAACTTCCAATTTCTCAAATTTTGTATTATCTTCTCTTTAGTCTCCTCTCAAATATCCTTAGCTGCCAGAACAGAGTTATTTCTAATCCATACTCCTAAATACATAATTTTATCATGTCCCCATAAATATGGATATTGTTGGACCAATTCGTGTGTGGGTGCATAATTTACCACTATTGCCTTTGTTTTAGCTTCATTAATTTTGTATCCCAAGAAGATTTGAAACTGTCTTAAAATGTTTCACAACACTTTAATGTCCTTTTCTGGTTTTGTCAGGTATAAAATATCATTTGCAAGTACAGCTAGCTTTTCTTGACTACCGTACCAATTATATCCTTGAATTTCTTAGTCCTTTATTTTCTTTGCCAATGGTTCTAAATATAATGCAAACAACAAAGGGGGAAGCAGACAACCCTGCCTGGTTCCTCTACTGCAGCAGAAGTTAACAGAGAGGACCCCGCCCATGTTAATTTTCACCTCCAGTCCCTCCTACATACTCCTAATCAACCTTATAATTGTATCAGGGAGAGCAAATGCTTTCATTGCCCTGCTCATGAAGTACCTGTCTACTCTGTCAAATGCTTGCTCTGCATCAACACCCACCAACAACAATGGTATTTTCTTACATTCTTCTTCCCTCTGGATCATCAGTGTTCTGTTAATATTGTCAAATGTTTGCCTACATCCACAAAACTACACTGATCCATATCTATCTATTTTGGTATTTCATTTGTCATTCGTTTAGCCATTGTAGACATAAACACTTTATAATCATGGTATAGCATTGAAATGGGCTGTATGAAGCTGGATCCAATAGATCTTTACCCTCATTAGGTATAACCATTACCACTACTTTCTTCCAGGATGCTGGTACTTCCTTGGGACTTTCCTGTAGATTGTTTATATATAGCCATTTTTATCTCATCTTTTCCTGTCCTAACTGTTAGTAATTGGGCCTTATCAACCTCTAATTTTGGCATATTTAATTCTTCCATAAACATTTCATAAACATTGGAAGGCACAGTGAATGCAGCGGTTAACATTGTCACCTCACAGCAAGAGGATCTCTGGTTCAATTCTCTTCAGGGATGCCTTCTGTGTGTAGTCTGTATGTCCTCCCTGCATTCATGTGGCTTTCTTCCAGGTGCTCTGGTTTCCTCCCATGTTAGAGACATGCATCTGGAGCTTTTCTTCCCGAGCCTCTGCTGAAATTTTGTTAATTCCAAGTCAGACATTCCTGGTAAACAAATGTTAAATAAAAATAAAAAAAAAATAAAATAAAAAAAAATCTGTACTCTTGTAGCATCTCCCACAGCACATTCCAGGGTATACAGTCATATGTCTTCTCAATGTCTTTAAAACATGTGTAAACAGGACTAGCAAAAGAAGGTTTCCTGAAAATTAAGGTAATTACTTCCATTACTAAAGATGGCAAAATGCTGTCCTCGGAGAGGATTTGAAAATCTGTTACATAACTAGACCTGGAAAAATGTTAGCACAGTAATACAGCAGCTAGTGTTGTCACCTCACAATAAGAGGTTCTCTAGTTCAATTCTTGGCCGGGGTGCCTTCTGTGCAGAGCTGGCATGGCCTTCCTATGTTTGTGTGTGTTTCCTCTGGGTGCTCTGATTTATCTCCACAATCCAAAGACGTGCAGTAACTGAATTAGACAGCCTAAATTGGCTGAAGGTGTGAGTTTGCCTGTGGATAGAGTGCAAGAATGCCTTTGGTAGGGCTAGCTACCCAGCAGTGTGAACACTGGCTCTAGCTGATTGCCACTGTTGAAGTGGCACCCCAAGCCACATACAAAAATTGGAAAAAAGAGGTTATGGATAGATGGAATTAGACGCAAAAAAAATGGCAGGATGAGCTCAGTCTAGATGGATATCGAGCCAGTCTGCATGTAGTAGCATACATGCTTGATATAGTCAGGAGCAAGTTAAAAAGCACCTTACTTGATTCAGTCCTTAAGTATGGGCAAAATAATGATGGCTTCATCAGTCTGTTGATAGCTCATCAGTATGACCCCATTAAACAAGCTACGCACTTACCATTTTCATTATAAGCATCAGTCAAATGCCCTTTCCAGTTCCTCTGAAACTCAGAGCTTTATAAATCTGTAAGTATTTATACTATAAAAATACAAGCAGGACATCAGTAACTCCCTGCTGATTCACGAGTTCTCACTTATCATTCACAGCACTGTAATACCTACCCCTCTCCTCATTGGCAAAATATACCCTGTCAGTGTAGATATAAGCAGCCCAGCCAATCATTACATGTAACATTAACTTTGTGACCCTTTTGTCTTTCCCACTCACAGAATTAACTTTGAAACAATGAGTAGCAGCCAAGATCCCCCACAAAAAAAGCATTTTACTGCAACAACACTGACCACTTGCATCCCCATTCCAAAGTAATGTCACAACACACCCTGCAGTAGACAGATCCCTCCTTTCAGTACCTTGTAAAGCTGCTGACATGCTATGTAAAACAAGCAGTGGCACTAAATGCCAAATGTGTCCATCTTTTGTTTTACTCAGCCAGCAAATGTCAATGTCAGATTAAGAATAATGGAGACGGTCACTATTCCAATTCTTTGTTACCTCCGAATGGCTCTAGGAGATGAGTTGTTCCACCGTACTATGAAAAAAACTTTTAAATGTCTTGAGTTTAAGTAATACTTGAAAGAATACTGTACTAATTAATATCATGGTAGTTTTTTTACTTATTTGATTGACACCATATTAGACAACAACAGATGGAAGTTGTACAGGTTGGGGAGAAGGTACAACTAAATTCATGACTGTAGGCATTCAGCATTTTCAAAGAGTGAGAATTCATAGGAAAAGGAACCCGTTATAAGATATTTATAAAAATGTCATGAAATCCTTGCTGTACTTGAAACTGTGACCTAGATATGTCTGCTAGTTTAATACAACTCTAGACCTCATTGTACCTTTATTATATCTTCAAACTTGGTGACAATATCAGTGGCTTTCACGTATCATTCATTGCACTCAGAATATTGCTGTTTATGATAAAATGTACAGATATATTTCATCTTTAACAGGACGCTGCCATAAATTAATAAGCGGTGGCTGATACGGAGTTCTGTAAAGATTGAAATTGAAATGACACCTCACATGTCTTGCAGAACCTTATAAAGTAAGAATGATGAACCCAAGGCAGGTATTTCAAACAGTAAACCTTAAAAGCCTTGGCATAGCAATGTGACATGAGAACAAATCGTGTCATAGCAGCATAACCAAAGTCTGCATTTGACAGTGACATAAGAAAATTGTTGCCCATCACACCAATTTTGTTTGATTCATTTATGTGGTTGTTCATTGAATTTGTGTTGAGCTAGCAGGTGCTCTGACTGTTCTGTAAGGTCTGAGGTCAGGTTGTCTGATTTACTGAGGTGATGCCTGCTACGTGGCTCATAAAGAATTGGTTTAACATTGACTTTCACAAGAACAGGTGGCTCAGTGCATGCTGTTTCCCAGTATTTAAACAGCCAAAGACCAGTGTTTTAAACCAGTTTTGGAACTACTTTGTGAGTCCACTGCAGTTTCTGTGCAGCACATTGGAAAACTATGTTACGTAAGAGCTTATAGAGGATTTACAATCTATGCTTGCTCAACTAGTCTACCCAGAAATGCTAAAACAACTCATTAGAGTAATGTATTGACATGTTCTGTGCTGCCTATGATCTATCAGCAGCCGTTACCAATGCTCTGAAAAAGGGCAGTTTCATGTTCGTCTGAAGTGCTGCATAAAATGATCCTAGTACAGTGGCTCTTGTTAACAATAACATAAATAACTGTAGAACACATGTATTTCCTTTATCAGAAATACTGTTTATTGCTTGTTTACATATTATTTATTTTTCTTTAAAATTGCATAAACCCTTGGGTCCTCACTGATCTTTTTATCAAGGAATGATGATGGATACGGCTTGAGAGAATGAGTAAAATTTTATCAGTATATTGAGAATGCCTACACACTCTTGTGAAGAAATATCCTGAAGCCTTTAGCAGCCATCAGAATAGATTGCAAGCATTGCCTTTAATGTGAAACAATGACTCTCTGTGTGGAGCACATCCATAATGTAGCACATTGCTAGTACCAGACTCTAGGTTCCTAAAGTGGAAGGAGACCCCCACCACTTTCCCTGACGAAAAAAGTGAGAGCAGTCTTTTCAAACATCAGTTATCATCAGTGACAAATACAGCATTGCTTTATTTTACAAGTGCCCATGTTTCAAACCATACAAAAATGATGAGATGGAATTGGTAACAATTTTCAAAGATCCCATGTCAGTAAACTGAGAATGGTACTCAAAAGCAATATGCTTATTGTCACACTGCATACAAACAGTATGCAATTCATTAAGTACATCAGATGAAGTATTTACAGAGAACTGGATCCACTGAAAATCCATTAATTAATTGTAATTTCAAACACCTTCTGTACTGATATCTCATGTACAGGCTTTATTCAATGCAGATTACAAGCATACCTCTCAACTGTACAGATTTTTTCAGAATGTCCAGATTTTTGTCTCATGTTTTTTGCCCATTTTTCATAAAATTGTGTTTTTTCAGCAAATTATTAGAAAGTCATTAAACACTGAAGACAGAAAATGACAGCCATTTGAGTTTCATACGTCATATCCTTCCAAAATTTCATGCTAAAGCAAAACTTATTATTCTGTCAACTTCCTAAGTTTGTAAGAGCAAGATTTAAAAAGTGTCCCTATTTTGGGGCCTTTGTCCACCCATTAATTATGGCTTTGTCCAGATTTCTTGCTCTAAGAGGTTGAGAGGTATTACTGCAAGAATACTATGAAACTAAGAGGTTGTGTAAAACAAAAAAAAAACTGCTAAAGTTATATATTCTGCTAATCATTTATTCCCACAACTGCAATATGTAAAGTAATTAAGAATTGCTATATCATGGTCCTGTAAATCATTTAATAATATTTGTACTTTGTATAACTTTTGAGAGTTAAGAAGCTTTCATTACACAAAAGAAATGGAAAATGCTGTTAGCACCCTTTCAAATTCAGTTATGCTGTTGAGTATTTGAGTACCTTTCAAACAACTGTTATTTTTTTTCTCAGACATTGTATACTTTATTGCATAAAGTGATCTTATTTATGAGACAGGAGCAAAACACTGCATTTCTAAGTAAGCAGGACAACTGGCTTGTACATTCATATTCCACACCAAGAACAATTATATACTAACATGGGCAAAATGGTATCTATGATATGAGTTCATATATAAAGAGTTCAAGGTTAAGAATGTAGCCAAATTATGATAAAGACTTTCACAGTAAGTATGAATGAGTAAGTTTCATAGCATCTAATATGAAATGATTACATAAAATATGTATGAGTTATTGCACGAGTTATAGAATTTGCAGAAGGAGAGAGACAGAGAGAGAGGATCAAACAGAGAAGAGTTAATCTAACTAAATAATTTCTAGATGCACTAACTTAACCTATGCACCACTTTGTACACTTATAATTTATTTATTTTGTACAATGAGATATCCTACAATTTAATTAAAACATCATAAAATGGCATCCATCATGGTTTATGTATTTATTTGTGAAGCCTGTCATTTCAAGATTTTGTGTATTTTTCTTGTTGATGTTGGTGTTGTTTTCCATAGTAAAAGACTATTCTTTTCAGAAAAATGCTTATCTGCAGTAAGTTATTCTCATGGTAGAAATGAAACACTGTGCCCCTCCAGAATGCAAAAGACAGAACATGCCTATGAAATGTGTTGACTCCCTATACATGTGGGCACTTTTTCTTAATGTAACCATTAAGGATACAAGAAAGACTTTACCGCACATCTGGGATTTGGGATTCAAGAAAAAAAAAACAGATGTTGATATGCATCCACAAGCCTTGGTGGCTGTTATGGTGAATAGAACTTGTTTACAATGTGTTTCCTAGCAACAGGATGATGATGATGTTATGAACACAGGATGGGAGAAGATATGCCACATAACTTTGTTTTATAGTAGCTGATGTGGTCATGCATTCACTGTGTGGACCCTCTGAGAGTATTAGCTACATAATTAATTTTTTTTGTGAGTGCCATTCTTTGTATAGATCTTGTGGTGGATATTTATTTATTTACAAGACTATTTAGACACTTTTATTTGAAAAGATGGCAATAATTGTTTACCAAACTGTGTGGCAAACATTTTCCATAAGACTTCTTAGTGGGCCTAAGTAGTCTTCCACAAGACTGCTTAGGCCCACTACCAGTGAAAGTGATATTAATTGGTGTCCTTCATTTTTGGCTTTATTTCAGAGCAACCAGTAGCTGGGAATCTCTGTATTCTTGTAGAGAGGAGGCAGTATTACCAGGCCAAGAAGAAAGCTGTGGTGAATTGGAGAATTTTGTATGTATGTATGTATGTATGTATGTATGTATGAGTATGTGGATGTGGGTGTGAGTGTGTATACATGTGCATGTGTGTGTGTGCATGTGTGTGTGTGTGTGTGTGTGTGTGTGTGTGTGTACATGAGCACACATGCAAGAAGAACTTGAAAACAGGTAGACTGGTATATTTGTGCAGCATTCACGTGTGTACAGGGAAACAAAGAGTGAGGAACTTTGTGTATGTGTGTGTGTGTGTGTGTGTGTGTGTGTGTGTGTGTGTGTGTGTGTGTGTGTGTGTGTGTGTGTGTGTGTCTGTCTAAAATGGATCAGTTAGAGGGAGCTGTTTTTCAGAGTCACACAGACTCAAATCCCATACCTTGGCTAGAGAAGACAAGAGCCTTAACCTTCCACATCAACCAGAGATCCATCAACTTTTTCCCTTCCTTGGTAAATCACTGATATTTACAGTCAGTCAATATCAGTCATGTTTTTTGGTTCATAACTTGCATGATAATGCAAAACATGTCATTGTGACAACTTTTAAGTGATTTAGAGTAGTCTGCTTTTATTTTCTCCAGTTTTGCAGAACATCTGTGGTTTTGCCTCATATTTATGCCCTGCTCTTGAGCAGGGCACTTAACCAGAGTTGCTTTGGGGCAAATGGAAACTTGAGCTAGACTACTCCATGATCATCTAGACTGAAAGCCTATTAAGTACTACTACCTATAAACCAGGGTAGTTATAGCGTAAAGGCAGGAAATTGATTGTAGTAAACAGGGGGCATCATAACATGAGCAATGTTCTTTGAAGTTATCCTTGGTTTCTTTAATGTTGACAGGGAGATTATTTAGCTTTGAATATATTGGACAGCAAAACATCTATTTACTGTTAAAATTGTAACTGTAAGCACATTTTTAATTTAGCTTGTTTTTGAAGGTACACAGGTGTACAATGCACTGTGTTTACCTAGCACTTAATGCAGACGAGTTAAGGCTATGAGTTGTTAAAATGCTGCTTCCTGTAGTGAATAGTTTGATTCTGTCATCCTTCGGTGTAATTTTGACAAGTTTATTCACCAAAGATTACTCCCGGACTGTACCTGAAAAGAGACACTATTGTCCATTGGGCTGTTCCATGTGTTTTACAGGGTATGAGTGCTTGCATTATACATATGCCTTTTGAATTTCTCCACCCTTCATATAGATGCTAAATATCCACTATATGCCATCTGGGTATGAATCCCAGCATGTCTCTTGTTGTTTAATGGATTGTCAGATGCATTTTCATTAAATGTGAGTTTCAGGGGTAGAGGAGTTTATTGTTTCTCATGCCAAGTCTGTTTTCAATGTGAGTGTTTTGTTTACAAAAATGACTTAGTTTTTTTCTGTAAAATGTGAAATAAAAGTTTTGAATTTAATCCAAATCTCTATGATTATAAGAGTAAATAATAAAATGGTATGTATATTGACATGTCTGACCAGTGTTTATGGTAACTGAGAAGAAGACAGCCAAGTAATATGATATTGGTATAGCTGAAAGAGGCCTGATCAGTACTCTGCATAGGGCTCTATTTGTCCACAATCCAGCTCTGTTGACCCAGGTGTATACTGCAAGAGTACAGTATTATGAGCCATTCAAGTAGGCTAGACCTGTACTGAGTGTTGTCAGAAGGGATAGCTATTCTTGATGACAGAAAAGACACAGGAGTCAAAATGAGATGTAGGTGTCCTGCAAGCATGTAAAATCCTGCCCCCCCCCAAAAGCAATAGTATGTAATACTTAGTAATAGTTCTTTTTTTTGTATGACTTGTGGATTCTTGAACAAAGCTGCTGCAGTATCTATATTGTCTGTAATTACTTCAATTTATTCATTGCACTAAATAATGAACTAATTCATTAATAGGCCTGGATTGTGTAATATAGTCTAACCATGTTGTATTTCAGTGGTACATTTTTATAATACCTTCTTTAGAGCCTACAGCAACTGCAAAGCATTTGAGGTTTGTCAGGTCATCTTTGCATATTACTGGGATACAGTCTTCACTACATGATCAGATTGTAAAGGATTTCTGGATTTAATTACAATCTGTTACTCTAGTGATTAGTGCAGAGGACTCAATCTCCCACTTGTTTATGAACTGCTTATTGTGACAAGGGTGCCGGGTTTGAATCTTTTCAATATCATTTACCTAGTGTGTTACATTGAGCAAGTCATTTAAATAGACAGTGATTTGGAGCAATTGGGAATTTGGGATAGGCTCCTTAACGGTCTCCTGTCCTGCATGCCTAGTAACTGTGAACCTGTTGTCATTGTCTGCCAGGCAGCCCTTATTGCATAGCTGGCCTAGTTCAGCAAATGTTCCAGCAATATCACCCGCACACATTTTTTAATGCACATAAGCAATTTATTCTTCAAGGGCAGCAGACATTGCATTTGTAGGTGCAGCATGAAATGCAAAGCTGTTTACCACCAGCAACCTCCACATTAGTAATAGTTCTCTTTAATGTAGAATTATTACATAACCTTTTTCTTCTGCAGAGATTGTGCATATTGATTCTGCATATATTATTAGGTGGTTAGTATTTCTTATGTTCTCATAAATACTTTTCTATTTAAATTGGGCTACACCTGACTAGATATTATGGTATGATGCTAAGTTTATACTTTTCTTGTAATTCATCCAAAGCTATTAATAATGTACATGTAATTTATCTTGTCATAACAATAAGGGGTGTATACTGTCAACAAAGTGACTATAAATGCTGATGGGGGTGGGGCGGTCTCTGTGAATGTAAATACCTTGTGCTCTTATCATCTGTCATTTTAAGCCATCTTTAACCTGGCTTTGCAGGACTAGTGTGCATGTGTGTGTGATTTAAGTAGGAATACTTTGGCTATTGTGTATTTGTGTAAAACAAATTTGAAATATGTGACTTTGGTCATTATTATTGTTATTTTTTGCACATACATCTGAGAAGGATGCAGTCAACAATGTAACTATAATTGCTGAGTCTGGAAGGTGTCTAAAGATAAAAATGACTGACCCTGCTGAACTTATAAAGTTAAAAGGTTTTTAGTCTTTCTTTACACGACTAGGTTTGCATAAAGTAAATTGGAATACTTTACTGCATCATTTTTATCCCAGTCAGACACTGGATGTGTACACAGTCATTTTAGTATCCATAATTGTTAAATACAGATATTGCTGGATTATGACATCATTCTGAATGACTTTTCATGGTTGAAATGTTCTGAAATGCATACATTTGTCATTATTGGTTCGTATATTTTATTTCTTTGCTTACTGAAAAAAATGTTCAAACCTCCAATTTTAAAATGCACTCTAACAAAAATTGGTGCATTAAACAAGAAATATGAAGTAATACAATCGGGAAGAGGAATCAAAGAGAGCATGCACATATCTATTGTCCTAAAAATGTGTGCAGGAGGCCCATTGTTTGAAAATAGTCCAGAGACCAAGGTACACTTAATCTGTCACTTGATGGATGCATTTTTTCAGTGACTGTGAGTTCAAGGCAAGAGAATTTTACTGTTGCTCATGCTAAGTCTGTTTTCAATGTGTGGCTGCTTTGTTTAACAAATGCCATCATTGTTTGTGCTATAACATTTGAAATAAAAGTTTGAAATTAAATCTAAATCTCTGCAATTTTGTAGTAAAGAAGAAGAAGATAGTATGCACACTGACATTGATATAAATGAGCACTGACAGTTAACAGTGTTTGTGGTAACTGGGGGGAGATAGCCTATCAATGGAGCACTGGAATTGCTATGGGAGTGAGAGGACAGTCCATTGCTCTGCCTAGAGCCCCATTTGATCATGATGTGGCTGTGTTGTGGAGGTTGGAAGCCTGTACCGAGGACAGCAGTACATATTCCCTTTATTGTCTGGGAGTCAAGTTGTACTTTTTAAATTTGTTTTTGAAACACATTTATATGCCCTTCCTTATTCTTACTGCACCCTTGCAAGGCACTGGTTATAACTCACCTCCACATTTGGGGTCAGGTGCTAGTCAGTCATCCTTCACAACTGGTGAGGTGTTTTAAGGCATCTCGGGATGTATAGCAGGAGAAGATTTGGTGTTTACTAGAAGATCATGCTTCTTCTTTGTAGAAATCTCATGGGACTACTTCCCCCAAGAGTCTTGCATCAAATTTCTATCCATGTTTCACCTCAGTGCATAATGTGGTTGGATCCAGTTGAGCGAGGTGGGAAACTAAAAAGTACATTGGCTTTACTAGAAGTTATTAACCTCTAACTGCAAGAGGGATGGAGTGAAATGAATGAAATTAAAGAAACATCTGGATTCATCAAAATGATAAGTAAAGTCTAAGATCTCCTTCAAAACAGATGTGCAAGAACAATTTGATGCATTATGAGGGCAAACTGAGTGGAACTGAGGGGTAGCATGAAACAGGTATTTTTCAAAGAAGCAGTCACTAATATTTTCTCACCATGCTGGACCTTCATTGAGAAGAAGGTGGCAGATTCAAGCACAGCAGGGAAGTTTACTTTCATGTGTTATAAATACATAGCAGTTCTATCAAGTAAATGAATCACAGGTGTCGCTTATGTACAGTCAGTATCTTTCCCAGTATAAGGATATATGCCAAACTGGTTAGAACCTACAATGCCACACCTTTAGAGTAACGGCAGGCATAATTTGGTACTATATATTTTATTGTTGTTGTCACAAAAAAATTCCCTTGTGGTCCAGTTGACATCCTTGTAAATAAAATAAATAATCAGGTAACTGCCTTGTATTATACTGTTGTTGAATACACACATACATGAGCGCACATGGAATTTATTATGATACTAGCTTTTTCCAGGTAAGTCCTAGTAAGCAGGTGACAAATTTCTCAGGAGATATCTGTTGTGGCATTTATACAGATAGAATAAATTGTCAATAACATTGGAGAAATTCATTTATTAATTATATTGTATCAATGTGTCTGCCCTGTAAAATGTTGTGATCATGGTAAGCAACTGGCCAGAGGCAGCTCTGCTCAAGCTTGTGAGTGTTGACTGAATTCATTGGCTGGCCCAATGAAAGTCCTGTGGAATTAAATGATTCTTTGTATTCCTAGGCTTGTACTATGGGATGTTCTGACTGGGGATGTGTGGCCAAGGAATCTGACACAGATACTATGCCCACCATTCTTGTCTGTGCTGATGTTTCTGGGAACATTCACTACCTCACAGCATCAGAACCATCACAAATACCAACCTGACACCTGGCTTTGCTCCTGTACTACTACAGGCTCTGGTCATAATTTTTCTTCTTCCCTGACCACCTCATAATCTGTGCTCTCTTTCTCTCTCATGTCTAGATAATCTCTAACATCATACTTTTCTATCCAATTTCCCCCCTGCAAACCTTTCTTCGGCTTAGTTTGAGAAACTACAATGTCTACACTGCAATAAGGAATTATATCAGATGACTGTATAATACAAATGCCAGCTATACTAGCACAGAATGTAATTTCTGGTGTACTGTAAGTCTTGTATATTTTTGTATAATTTCTTGTATATACATTTTGTATAATTTTTTGTATAGGTTTTGTATAATTTCAGTATGTGGAGCTTTTCTCCCCGGGCTTCCGCTGAAAATGGGTCTTATCCCAGTCGGACTTTGCCAGTAAACAAATGCAAACTAAATAAATAAATAACCATGGATCAGAAGGCTTGGTTCCTGCTGCTTCTCACAGTGCTCAGGACTCTGCTGTGCTACAAATGGAAGCGTCTGTCAGCCTGTGCACGCTCTTCTTTCCATTTCTCCTGCCAGCCATGGAGGATTTTGGATACGATGAAAAGAAAACCTAATGAGTTCAGATTGCCTGCCTCTCAGAATCTGTTACTTTTCAGTTTCTGAAAACATCCTCCTAAGGCCACACAGGTGCTATTTTGGTCCCATTTATGCAGCAAGTGGGAATCAGCACTCCACATGGATAAGCTTTGATTCATTTAGGAAAATGAAGCTCATTTTTATGTTTCCTTCCAATGTGCTATTGTACTTTGGAAGCAGGTGAATAATTTGAGATGCATACTTGGTTGCAGTATGGATAAAAGATAAACATTCATTTGAGATACAATTACTTCACTTTAGCTGCTGCAGCCTCTGTGTGCCTTTAATGATACCTCTGAACCTTTGTTTTATTCTAAGGTTGCCTTGAAATTGGGGATTGAGGTTCAGAGTTTTTTGTTGCTCGGAGGCTCAATGACAGTGCAGTACCTTGTGTCCCCAATATTACACATATGAATAACAAACCACAGCAGAGATATGAGGAGGTAGTTGTCCCCAGTGTAAAAATAGCAGACTGCTTTCACTTCATTGTTATTTGAGAAAAATGAAAAATAAAAACTCTTAGAATGTATAATTATAAGAAACAGCTAAACAGTTCAGAACTTCAGATGCTAATTCCTCTGCTATAAAAGTACTGAAGACATAAAGCTGAGCAGACTTAGTCACTGTACTAACTCAGCTTTTATTTTTGATAAGCACTTTTGCCCACCATCTGGACTTCATCAGGTCAACATTTCAGTAACAACTTTACCTGTGGAAAACTAAATATGTAAATATGTACTCGATGAAAACAAAGAATTATAAATCATGATTGACAAACTCATGCATAGTAATGAAACAAAACAAAGAGTAACTCACAACAGGCTAGCTTACCAGTATAAGCAAACTTGATGTAAACACAAGCCAGCTTACATTCCATAGGGATGGGTCACAACATAAGGAACAAAATCCAAGGTCAGTCCTGAACCTCAGACCCACTGATATGCATTATCTATGTCAGTGATACAAAACGACCACATGCCTGTGTTAACAAAACTAAGTCACCACACTCCTTAACCATAGGAGAACACAGTACAAGTCAAGTAAACCAGGAGGCAAAAATGAATATAACCAGTCCTAGCAGAGAAACATACCAAAAATAAAATAAATAGAAACAAAACAAAACTATAAATGTATGGCTCAGGTCAAGAAACCAGAGCCAGCCAGGAGTACAAATAATGACCAAGCTTTACAACTAACACTCCAAAAGTGAGAGCCAAAACAACTATGCTTGGCGTTCAATCCCTTGAAGCCTACATTTTTGCAGTTTGTTTCTCATCTAATGGCAAAAATAAAGAGAATTCATATCATGCGCCAATAATCTAATGTGCAAATATAGCATAAAGTAAACACAATACATGTATGTAACATCTTCCATGGCTCAGTGTTCTAATCTCCTAATTGTTGTATGTTTTTTGCAATCTTTAAATTTATGTCCTCAACACTGCTCTAATATTCCCTTGAAATGTGTTTTTTGACAAATTCAATATAAGTTCTTCTTTAGCTTCAATAGTTAATGCACTGGTCTAGAGAATTTTAGAAAGCCAGGTATTCCATTTGATTGAGGTCTACCTTGTATCATTTTGCAAAAAATACATGTCACGAGCTATTGACTTGCCATCAGCCATACATATTAGATGTTTTTTGACATATATCCACATGGAAATCAGATAAACCTAATGCATGTTGTCTGACTGCTTTTGTGGCTCAGTGTACTCATGCAGTGATGTGCACAGTGCCAATACCCGGGGGGGGGGGGGTTAATGTGTTAATCCCCTGATAGTTGTGGTTGTTGTTTTGCAATGTTCAGTTCTGGGTCATTGTCACTATTCGAATATTCCCCTGAGATATGCTTTTCAGCAATTGCACTTACAATTGCTTCTGTGGCAGACCATACTAATGCATTGATTTAGAGGATAGCAATGATGAATGCATGGGTTCAAATCCATTCAGGTGTATCATTTTGATTTCTTGTTATTATGGGTTCTGTTTCCTGAAATGCATTATACTGACACCTTCACTCTGAAACTGTCAATTCCAACCTTTAATATGGCTATAAAAGAGACTAACAGAACACACATGCCCACAAAGGATTTTAAAAAAAGTCATCTTTCTGCATTGCATGACAGTTGACAGAGTGCAATGTTCATGCTCATAATAACCACAGATACTTGGAACTCCACATCCTACGTCATACATGAAGAAAAATGCTTGACATGCTCTAATCAGCCATACAGATGAGCTAAACATGATTATGCATACTGATCTATAATAAAGCACACTTAATGCCTTTAGTCCAGCTCTTTTGTTAGCTCATTGTACTGTTTCAATTACTTTTACTTTAAAAATACACTGGTTGGGGGATTCAAATCCCTTGGGGCTTCTAGATTGTTTTACACATGTGCTACATTTTCCTGATATGTGTGTTTATGGCCCCTTTTACTCTGACTGCTGCTGTGGCTCCCCTTTCCAGGAAACTGTGTATATATAGGCATATGGACTGAAAGGGTCGACTGCCCTAAGGGCATCGTATTTTTCCTTATTAATATTATAGTACAGATTTACTGCTCATACTCTGACGTTATCAGGACTGGTGTAGGTCAGTACATATGCCATACTGCATGCCCTGTCCATGTTTCTCATTATTCTTCTTTTATGTATTGTCATACCACCTTTTATGTATTGTCACACCACCTTTTATGTATTGTCACACCACCTTTTATGTATTGTCATACCACCTTTTATGTATTGTCATACCACCTTTTCTGTATTGTCATACCACCTTTTCTGTTCTGCTTTTGCAACATGCTTAGTTTCGCTACTCCCTTTGAAATGTTTTGTGCCCATCTCTGCATATTCTGTTAATATAATATAACCTGCACTCCACCCTCATTCATCAGTGCTACTGTCCCTTTGATTGAGCATATCTTTGTGTGTGTGTGTGTGTGTGTGTGTGTGTGTGTGTGTGTGTGTGTGTGTGTGTGTGTGTGTGTGTGTGTGTGTGTGTGTGTGTTGCAATACATTACACTATCATTGTCATCCTGTGCATGCAAACTTGCTATACTATCAGAGGTGCTTCTGCACCTTCAATGTTTACCTCTTTTGCTCATATTTAGCTCTGTATGTAGGTTGATCTCACATTATGTAACTGAGGTGTGTGCTGCGGCCATGACAAGGAGATGCTCATCATGCATACCAGCATTTGTGTATGCATGTTAGACTAGTGTGACACTTTGCTTGTTCTGATTTTCACCAATGTTGCACACACTGTATAAGTAGTTCTGTTTTAACCATAGTCATTGATGTGGCATTTCTGAATCCCAGAGACTGTGGACATGCTAAAGCAATGTTAGTTTCATAAACCTATACCAAATGTACTTCTTGTCAATATATTCCAATGCAGACCTCCACTGCTGTCTGAAGCACAAATTAATAGAAGGATTTATGTGGTACTAGTGGCTATTTAACTGCAAAATATCCCATTCATCATATGACAAGGTCAAAGAGACTGACATGTTTATAGCCTGACCCTTACTAGCTGAATATGTAAAGAAATCATCTGCTGGCGTATGTTCCACATCTACATCTTATATTTGGGAGTTTCTCCATTATTGTTTTACCTTCTAGTCTGCAACAGGAATAAGACAGTTTATTTATTCTGTTGTGTTTGAATAATATTTGTTTTCATGGATTAGGATGCATGCAGTTGTCTTACATTCCAGCTAGTTGCAATGCAGTTCTTTCATTTTTCTGCGGCAGCACATATTTGTTTAAGCACATTAGCAAAGGCTGTCTATGAGAATCTCAGCTACTATGTCTATCATTTCTAGATTTTGCAGAAAGAGTTGTTATGCTGAGATGGTGTTGAAATATCCTTTTCATCTGCGATCACTAGATCATTGCATATTTTCTCACTTTGAAGTGTATTGCTGGCTACAGAAAAATTTCCAGAAGGTTGGAGAATCTGATTTTTGCAATAGCAATAAATAGTTTAATTTGTACAGCCACGTATGACTTACTATTAGTTAAAAGAAATTCTGCATATATACACTGGCACTGCTTTTTTCTGCTTCAATTTGAAGACTAACATTTACACAGCAGTGTAACCCTCGCCTTGCTTATGAATATTGATCTAAACATGTATACTATTAAACTGTAAAAAAATAGACCTCCACATTTTCACTGACACCTTATTGGAAGTTTAAGATTCAGTTGTGCAGTAGGTGGAGATGAAAAACTAAGTAATTGTGAGCTTGCAGGTAAAACAGGAAACTGCAAAACTCACTATTACACATTAAAACTGTTTTCTGCAGGAAGCAAGTCCCCTTTATGCCCCCACCCCCATGTAGAGGGGGGTTATACCATCATACCCCTCCTACAAATACATATTAACTCAAAGATCATTGTACCTTAAAGAAGAGGGAATTCTCTGAGGTACATCAGTTTTGGACTTAGTATATATTCTCCATAATAAACTTCCTCATATTTTCTTGACTCACACTACCAGGTCTCAAAAATTCAAGAGGAGCCCACTTTCCGTGAACAACTGCCTAGTTTTTTTTTATTTACTGCATTGTATTAAATAGAAAAGGATTTATATTTTATTCTGTCCTTACTATAGGATATCAATAAAATAAAGAAGTCAGTTGTAGGTATTTGAGACTTTAAACAGAAAACCACAGAATTTTTTATATTCTTTTTGTATCTCATGAGTCAGCAAACTTCAATAGCTTTTGCTGCATTTTTTTTAATTATTATTATTTCATGTACCTGCATCTGCCATTCAAAGTGCTGGGAACAGTTGTGCAAAGTTTGATTGTGTTATATGACTTTTTGAATGTACATTGAGCTGTGTGCTTTCAATAGCTTATCTTATTAGTAAAAGACTTTTTTAGGGCGGCCACAGTGGTGCAGCGGTTAGTGTTGTCGCCTCACAGCAAGAGGTTCTCCAATTCGATTCTCGGCTGGGGTGCCTTCTGTGCGGAGTCTGCATGTCCTCCCTGTGGTCACGTGGGTTTCCTCCAGGTGCTACGGTTTCCTCCCAAAGACACGCAGTAGGTGGATTGGACACTCCAAATTGGCCCTAGGTGTGAGTGTGTGCGTGTGTGTGCCTTCTGTGGAAGGTTGGGTGCAGGGCTGTCAAGTCGACACCATAAAAATCCACTGCCAATCATGAGCAGACAGATGATCCGCTGTGGCGACCCTTAACCGGGAAAAGCCAGAAGAAGAATTAGTAAAAGACTTTTTAAAGCCAAAAAAACAGTAAAATATTTTGCCAATAAAATCATAGCACAAATAGTTACATTTAATTAAATTATTTCTATTCCATTTTATTGGTGGTATTTTTTTTACCATTTTTATTGCTTCCTTTGTTCTTGTTTTCCCTTCTTTAGTTGTTTTTTTTGGGGGGGGGTTATTTTTTTTCTCTGGTTTCCCATTGATAGTCCTTTTATATTTTACAAAGTTATAAAATGAAAAAATGGAACAAGCAAGTAAAAATCAGAACAACCAAACAAACTCAGACTAGTCTAGCAAATTCATTACACTTTCATTGATTTACTCTACAGAAATCCAGAGACTACACATTAAATGTTAGGATTACAGCTGTTTCATACATTTACATCAGACTGTAGTACTCATTCTTTTTCCAGAGTGCAGTTGCTAACTAATAAAGGTTAAAGAATCACATATATTGTCTTATATCACATCTGGATAATTTCATTGAAACACCTGGCATAGCTGAGGTCTGGTGCTCAGTGGCATAAATTATGTTTATTTAAACTGCTTGACATCTCTTTTATGTTTTTTTTTGCTGGAGCTACTCTTTATATAAAGTGGTTGATACAACAGTTCCAATCCTGATTTCACATTATTATTATGTCTATAATTAGCTCATACTTAGAGTAGGTTTACATGTTTAAGACATTTTTATTCTTGCCAGTCAAACTTTTCAGTTTTAATATTGTGTTTTTGTTTTGCTTTTTAGGTAAGTTTTCTTCTCCTTTTCTGGCTCCAGTCCTTCATGGGTAAGTATTTGCTCCGCTGCGTTACTGTTATATGTTGTTAAATATGTGACCTGTTTCCGTTCATACTTTTAGCTACACTTATGTCTTTGAGTACAGAATAATCTTTTAAATATAATGTCCATACTAGTACCTTTTACCTGTATACAAGTCATTTAGTTATATATTTTGCCGCGTTCTGCAGTCAGTGTTCCATGCGTGTGCATATAGTTGATTTCAACAGGCTGTGAAAAACTTTAACTAGTATATAATGTGTTCCTGGCCTGCTGCCGAATGCTTTGTTTGACCATGAAGTGCATTTTCTTTGTATCTTGACACTTTCAATATATATGCGGTTGCTTTGAGTGCAAACTGTACCTCCTGCATATTTGTTTAAAAACAGTTAATGTATGCAGACGCTTGGTTATTGAGTAGCTAGCAATTTAAATTTTGTTACAGCAATAGAACGTCAACAATTTAGGAAGAAAGCGAGAAGTGCTTCAATTGTTCATATTTAGAAAATCAGACATTTTCATTTAATATCATTAAAGAATATGTTTCATTTTACAACTTGCAGAAATGCCTTTGGCAGACAATACATTTCAATGTTGTCATTTTAGACTGGGCAGTAGCTATTGCTTCAGTATCAGTCCCCTACCCTGGCTACTCCAAATCATTTTTCATAAGGTGAGGCTTAATGAAATATACCATGTTGGGCATTACATTCAGTAATTGTCTCTCATTATGTTTTTGTTTTAGTTTCATGTTTCATTGAAACTGGCCTGTCTTTGTTCTTTCCTACTATTAAACGTTTCATATTCTTTCCACAGAAGCTTTGATATTATCTTTCACTGTTTTGCTTTGATCTCTTTTGCTATGTATTTGGAACACAAATAGAGTTTCAGAAATTAATGTTTTGGGCACCTTTCTCAGTTTTGCCATTGCTTTGATCTAGAAGAAAATATCTACTAACTGTAAAAATACTAGTTGTACACCACACCTTACATATCAGTGTAAGATATAGAACTGCATGTTATCTATATTTAAAAGCCACTTAAATCATTGAAATTCTCATTAATATAAGAGGCATCATTTACAGAATATAACTTGCTTATAATTGAGCATGAGTTGAGGTAATCTTTCAAGGTGCATCCTAAACAAAATTGTCTGCTCATTTTTCAGATAAAAAAGAAACATTTAAGACTGATACGCTAATACTATGGATATCACATCTTACATGCTGCAGATATCAGATCTCTACATCTTCTCCCCAAACCCTGCTTACACTTATCAAGAGTATCAGAACTTGTCAGAGATTTGAAATGCATGGCTAGGCGTAAAAAGGCCTTTGAGGGTGTTAGCCTAGTAAACACCTATAAGCCTATGAACCTACTGTGGTACTGCCCCATGTACAACTGAAATTGTTGCCTTTGCAACCCTGGTTTCACAGGAATATATATATATATATATATATATATATATATATATATATATTTTTTTTTTTTTTTTTTTTTTTTTTTGCATAGAGCAATTGTATCATTCAAGATGGGTGCATTTATACCCCCTTCCATAGCATATTAGAACATTGAGCTTTATCTGAATGTACCACAATAAATAATTAACACAAGACAGTATGGAAAAAATATATTATTTTTATCAACATCACAGACTGGAATAGTATCCAAGTATGGCATTTATTCCCTACAAACTAAAATCATTTTTTCAGCATGATATTATGCATAAACTCCTATTTTGCACAACTTAATAAGAACAATGAAAGTTTAAGGCTTCATAAATTTGTGCATAGAATTATGTAAATCAATCCATTCATTAATACCACTAAGTGCTTAAGATTTGTACCTCGTATAAGTCCAGGTCTCGGTCCTGATCTCCTGTTGTAGAATTTAAATGTTCTCCCTGTGTCAATGTCTGTTTCCTATAGGTAGACTAATTTTGTCTCATCCTGAAGAATCACACTGGTTGAACTGGCTACTACATACATAGATATCTATGTATCTATATCACCATCTATATATAGATAGAGATAAAGACATCTACACACACACATTGCATTCACTCTTGCCCTTGTGTTCCAGGTAACTTTCTGCAATAAATAAACAGAAGAGAGAATATAAAACCTAGCCAATTCTGTCCCATGTGACACATTATATTAGTAATGGCATGCAGGCATTCCATATACAAATGTACATGAATATATTTTTTTCCAGATTAAGAGTCCTTCAGCCTTTTAAGAATATCTTAAGCCACAGCCTATTAATTAAATACAAAGCCATTCATTTATATTCATTGGGTTCCAAGCCATGAATGGTGCAATCTGTAAATTACTACCTAAAACGTGTTTTCCTACCTCTAACAGTCTAGCATGTAGTTTCTACAGTTATCATTAACCTCCGTACTGAATATTTGTTTTTGTTATGCAAGTAGTAAGACTGTAGGTAATAACAAATATTTGGTGTTAAAATACTTCATAAAACTCATTTATACACATACATATTATTTAGTGAATCTACATTCTTATCTAACACCTTTCCTGAATTTATCATAATTACTTCACCTGCAACCCTTCCAGCTATGTTCAGTTTATTATTTAAGCAATAACCGACAACATGGTGTGGTATATTGAAGATTTACCCATGGTTGGTGTGGTTTAATCACGAGGGTGAAACAAAGGCAGCCATGGCTAAATCTTCAATATACCACAACCACTGTGTTGGTTATTGCTATTATATGACATTATTTAAGAAAAAAATACTTACTTTTCTTAAATAATGTCTTTGTATAATGGCGGATTACTGTTCTTCCACTGGTTGTAGTAAACTGCTTCTTCGTTTTGATGTACTACGCATGCGTATGAGACGTGTTCCCATGCATACCTAGTACATCAATGCTTTGAAAACAGAAGCAATGGAGAAAAGAAAGTCTCCGTTTCTCCATTTTCTCTTTTTCTGTTTTTTTTTTTAATTGTATAAAAAAAAATAAATACATAAAAAATGTTTTGGGGCACTTTATACCAACAGAAAAAAAGTCCTGGCAATCGGACCTTTTTTCATTGGTATATTGTGGGATTTACAACGGGCACGCTGGTTGGGCTGACCAATCAGCGTGTATGTTTTAGAATATTAGTAGGGAGCCATTGTATAATTGTTCTTTTAACAGGATTTCCAGATCATTTAGATTGTTGAAGGGTGAAAGGAAGGGAAACATTTTCTCATCTATCATTGGGGATTGTGGTTTATCAGATGCTACAGGATGGTTCAGGTTTGGGTTTTATTATGTAGGGAAATGTGGTTGGGTATGAATGATGGCAGTTTAATCCATAGTTAATGGAGGTGGTCATGATAAGGAAGCCTCCATAACCAAAGAAAGCTACAGATGCCAGTCTGCTGGTGTACAGGGATAAATGCCTAACAATGACCCAGGTGACCTGAGTTTGGTTAGCAGCTCAGATAATTGACAAAACAGCAGGGAGAGATGGGCACTGATTTTGTGCAGTATTCAAGAACCTTATAATTCAAAAGCCCTGAATACAGTGATGTTCTCCAGAGTAGCAAACGTTTAAGGTGCTACATGTAAATGCAGTGGCCACTGTATGTAGATAAGACCCATGTTCACCCTTGCCCAGTGCCCTGCACAGATTTTTCATATCATAGTGTAGCATGGCAATTCATAGATGGTCAACCTATACATGACCCATGCAATCAGCTCAGAAAATGCATATGTATACATGGCTCCCAGCTGCATTGCCCTATACTTTCCTAACTAGACCCTCAACTTTGTCCTGCTCAAATTGCTGATACAGGTGAATACTCCTGTGCAGTGTTTACATATGAGTATGTACATGAATCAGAAGCGTTGCAACAAACTAAGGGGTCCTGAGCAACACACCCACTCCCTCCCTCCAACAGTCTATGAGTGTTCTCAATTGCAGTCGGTCAGTGACAACATGCTAACTGTCATATTTTAATAAGGTAGCTACAAATTAATATGTAGTAACCTAATAAGTTAATACTACTTTTAAAATAACAGAACAGTTTGACAGTGAACAAGGTTTCATAACAGTGATTGCAATGCAATCCCTATTATAACACTTTGCAAACAGTCATCCTGCTGGGTGTCTCCTAGGACAACCATTGCCTCCACTCTGCCCTTCCTGTTTTCTTATAGGTTCATAGGTGCATAGGTCTTTACTAGGCTAATTGCCACAAGGGCCTTTTTAAGTCTAGCCATGCATCCCAAATCTCTGACAAGTTCTGATATCCCTGATAAGGGAAGCAGGGGTCTGGGAGATGAAGCATTTACAGGTTGTCTGTGTCCATTAGAGTCATAGGTGCCAAGCCACAGATTAATTTCCTGTTCCCTATCCAATTGTTCATTTTGCACTTGAAATGGGTTCAGGAGGAAATCTGCTTTGCATGGATGGGGAGCCTGTTCAAGAGATGGCATAATCTCTGGGATACATACCTGTCTCCCCAGTAAGTCCTATTTATATCACAGGCAAGGTTTAAGTATTCAGAATGGGTAATGATGGTGCTGTTTGTTTTGTGGATATGCGGGAGGTCCATCAGAGTGGGGTCTGACAATGTCCTGTATGTCAGCCATAGATCTCCCCTCAAAAGCCCATAGGAGAGAGACTACAGGGATAGAGCTTTGAGGCAGTCTGCATAGGACATTTTACTTATGCCCTGTATTCTTTTAGTGAGGAACCTCTGTGGATGTTCCAATTGTTGGATATGCCTGGTTAGATACATACCAAAGGGGGCATTGTACTCAATGATAGGTCTGATGAATGCTGAATACAGTGGAACAATGACTTCCTTGGACTTAGATGCCATACCTTTGTTTATAAGTTGTGCAGCATAGAATGATTTCCTCACCACTGTAGTCACGTGATGATCAAAGGCTAGATTGCTATCTATGTGTGTCACTAAGTCCCTGACTACTGGGTCAACTCTAAGGGGTGTGTTGACAATATGATAGTTACCAGGGATGGATGACTTTCCAAAGGATATTATTATGCATTTCTTGGCATTTAGTTTTAGTCCATGGCTAGGTAAACAAATACTTCCACTTGATAGTTTGAAAGGCTTGATCTTTCGGCGGTAGAGGAAATCCTCATTTTCCAGACACAGGCTAAAATACTGTACAAATACATAAGGTTCCCAACTTTATTGACATCTAGATTCCTTCCATAAAGGAATCTAAAAACTAAAAACACATACGGTTTCGCCATGTCCTGGCCTTTATCAATGCAGTTCAAAATATAGTCAACATTTAAAGTGATACAAATTCCTATTTTATAATAAACACCATACATAGGAACATGGCACATCAATCACATCATTTTAGAAAAATTATAAACATATAAACCATGTGCAATAGCATCATGAATAAAAATAAAAAATAAATAAAAATGAATAATAAAATTAAAAATAAAAATAAAATGATGAATGAAATAAAATTCATATATAAATAAAGTATTATTTTAACGAAAATATAATGGTACCTAACTATCTTGCATCAACAAATAGTAAAGGAGCTAATGGGGTAATCAGATCAACAGCTCAAAACTATTATTATATGTAGAAAAATACCTAAATAGGTCATTTCTAATATATATGCATATATCCATATATGTATATAAAATGTCATGTTTATAAAATGAATACCTATTATTTCAATATATAAATAGTTGCTCATATAGTTCTACTCCAACATATTTAAACCAGGTTTGAATAAACCCCAATTGAATAATCCATCTTTGTTCCATTTGATCAAGTTTTTGATGCGAAGATGGCTGAAGGATGCTCAATGGTATGTTTGAATAGCCTATTCTAAATTTGACAGGTCTGGTAATCTGTACAAGTCTGAACGTATAATGCAATTTCATGATGCAAAATCTTGTTACGCACATGATAAATTCATTACCTGTAACTATGGATGTGTTTAAAGTAGTAAGCAGCTTTGCATTTCAATGTTTATCAAACTATACTATTGAATGCAACAAATAATGATAGAATCTTGTATTCTGCTGGAATGGAGCTTGTCCAGTAAATTAAGACAATCTGATGGTATGAAGAAAGAAAGATAACCCCAAAAAAGACAGAAAGATAAATTAACATTTTATTTTTGGCTCAACTAAAATAGAATGTCAGTTTTCCAGCCTGTGATGCAGTCTTTGCCAACCTGAAATGATAGTACCTTGTATAACATTGTGTGGTACATGCATAAGAAATTTGTTATTAAAAAAACAGATCATGTTAGGCAATATAGCCCATGGAATATCAGCTATTAGGAAGCAGGACAGCTTTTTATTTGTCATCCCTAAGAAAAGACATTTTGAACTATGCTGCACATGAAACCTCATGATTCTCTTTCAGACAATTACAAGCTCATAACATGTTGAGAAGACAGTGTGGTATAATAGAAGTAAACGCAGACGAGGCATATTATAGATTGTGTATCATGCCTTCTTATAAAAAAGTGTTATAAGAAATAAGTACATTCTTTACACATATTGTATAACATTAAAGCAGCTGACACCACCAGTCTTTTGGTTTAATGAAATGTACAGCAGCTACCTTAAGCTCAGTCCTATACTGCTTGAAAACAGTCTCTGTTGTTAGATGTCTCTGGATTCAGCTGTTGGGAACAATTTTCTTCTTCCTCTTCAAGGTGTTCCCTCATTTTAATTGGTTATCTCTCCCAAAGCCATTGCTGTGAAACCAAATCTCTTTCCACAAAGAATAAACTCACCCAGTCTGTGTTTGCTCAGACTTCTTTTTGCATCACATTTACTATCTCAGTCAACAAGCTTACTCTTACTAACACAACCAGGTATCTTTCTGTTCCTAAAGAAATAAATCAACTTAAAAGAAACGCTTATACCATTTAAATAAACATCATTCTGTTTCAGCGGACTCTTTATAACATTTCTTCAAGCATTAGTTTCACAACTCTTTACGCAAACCACAACCACTGGTCTATAATGTCATTCCACATCTGGAAATGTTTGGCTTTTTGTGCTTAGTGGAATGCATGTAAGCACATGAAAGGACATCTACTTTGTGATGGATAGAACCAGCTTGATGTTTGGCATTAAAATTAAACAGGTGAAGTGACAGAACCCATCAACAAAGCTTGGCGTTGCAGACAAAGTTGGGTGTTATCATCTTGCTTGTTGCTTGCTTGTGAAGCCACATGAGAGGTGGTGTGAGTGGTCATTGGTGTGATCTTACTGCCAAATAAATAGTATTAAAACTAAAAGATGCCCCACTTTATTGATAAATCTTCTCTCTCAATTGTGGGGTATTTCATTTTAGCCCTGCTTAATTTATGGCTCAACTATCACACTGGATGCTCGTCCTCATTCTAGAACTGTTAGAATACAGTGCCGCGCCACCTCCCCCCAAGCCAACTGAAACATCAGTGTACTGCAAATGGTTCACTAAAGTCTGAGCATGCCAATACTAGCTTTAAATGTTTTACTTTTAACATTTTTGAAGGCACTGCCTGCTTCCACTATCTCTTATCTTTAGAAGCATCATCCCTTTCATTAAGAAAGTATGAAGTTGTGATGACAGACACAAACTTTCTAAAGTATGTGGACAATTGCTGGAGCACTCTTACTTCTTATTTTACAGCTTGAAATGAGCTGGTCCTTTACAGCCTCCAGTTTCTCCTTTTGGATCTGACCATTTCTTGGCTTATCACGTAGCCCAGTTACTTCACTTCAGTCATACCCAGTCTTATTTTAGAAGCTTAATCTCTCTTAATGCATCTATGGCAGCCTTCACTTTAGCCAGGTGGTATCCCAGCCTTCACAATGAATGATGACATCATCAAAGTAGCAGCAACAGCATGGCAACTATGGGGTTTGCAGACCTGATCCATAAGTAGCTGAAATGTTACATGGGCTCTGTGCCCCCCAAAGAGGACAATGATATGCTGAAACTAGCCATCAGGGGGGAGAAAAGGCTGCTTTGACCACGGCTTCAGCTGTTAAGGGAAGTTGTCAATAACCTCTTCATTCAATCTAATTTAGATAAGAAACTTGGCTTGCCCAATCTCCCTGTAAATTAATTTATCCTAAGCAAGGGGTATCTCAAATTTGAAGATACTGTTCAGCCTCCTGAAGACATAATTTTTTTATTTTATTTTATATTCCTACATGTTACCTGGGTAAGTAAGCTGGTCATTTGAACCTTTTCAGTCACAACCCAAGCTGACGTGAGCAAGAGTGCAAATAAAGCATATAATTGCTAAAATCCACAATTGCACATGTGTAGTAATGTAACAGGACAAGCAAAATGAAGTTCAGTAAATGCTAGCAAAAATACAGGAATGAAATATAATATTATTATTATGGATTGCTGAACCAGACAGTTTCATCAGGTTTTCAGCCTAAAACTATGGAGCTTCTTCATTCACTGTTTATCACCCTTATATTAAGCATTTTTTTAATTATTTCTCTGTGCATTACATGTCTCTATAATTCTGGCATTCTGTTTAGTTTTAGATCAACCTTGCCTCCTGGACTAGATTTACTATAGGTGTGGAATCATATTGTTCCTATCAAGCATTTCTAAAAACACTTCCTTATTCCTTAACAGAAATTCTGTTTTTTTATTGTTTTCCTGGCTTGGATAATGCATTATCTATATAAAATCCAGGCATAACAATCACTTCACTTCTTTTACTGATTTTAGCTGTTGAACTAATCACTGGAGTTTTTACTTCCGTCCTCAGCTTTAGAATATTGATATAACGGATATAGTATGCCTGTTCTGGTTTTCCCTTGCCTTTCTAAGTTTGTAATTTACCTCACTTATTTCCTGAATTATTTCAAATGGACTCATGTTTTTTAGCCAAAAAATGTTTTCTGATATTAGACCAAAACCAACGCTTGATCCCCAACTCTAAATTTCTTGATGTTTGCATTTCACCCCCTTGTGTACCTTGAGCTCCCTCCCTATACTATAGACATCAACATTTTCAGTCTGTCTTGCTGGTTGTTATGGTGATTTATGGCATCTATAAGTGTTTTTTTTTTCTCTTCTTTCAAGGCTCCTCTGCCAATATGTAATAGTCCATGATGGTGTCTATCATAAAATAACTCAAAAATGACTGAACTGAGTGGGGGCTTCTCACACTTCTATAATGGCAAATAGGTGGCACAGTGCTAATTGGTCTCTGTTTTTGCCAGCCTCCTCAGTAACTTTTCTTAGCATGGCCATTGATCTTCATTTAAATCTCTCAACCAGTCCATCCATCTGAGGATGGTACACTGAGGCTTTTAGTTACTTGAATTTAAAGCAGAGGCACAGATGGTGAATTATTCTAGACATAAATGTAGAATCTGAGTTAGCAAGTATTTCCTTTTATATCCCTAACCTGGAAAAAAATATGAGATCCCTGGCATTAGCTTTATATAGTGATATAGCTGCAAGGCATTTAGCTGCACAGCCAAAAATAACCACACTATATGTCCATTGCAATACATTCAAATGGCACCTCTATGATAAGAATTACAATTAAATGATTTTTATAACCTGCATGATAGCCTGTTGTTTGGCCCTCAGAGCAGAAGTTCTGAATGTCTTTAATTACTTTTGGTCAGTAAAACCTTGTTAGGATTTCTGTTTTAGTTTTGTCCATTGCAAGGTGTCCCTCTTGCACATAGCTCTGTGCTAATGTTATCACTAGGCTTCTGAAAGTCTTGACACCACAGCTGACACAACACTTCTTCTGTATTCTTACATCCTCTGCATAACAAGTCCCATTACAAACTATGGCTACAAAGTGGAACATCTTGTTCAACTTCTTTACCTACAACACTCGCTATATATTTTCTCTCACTGAGCTCAAAGTGTCATCTTTCCACTGTTCCCTTTTACAATTTGACCAGCTTACCTGAGATAAGCTAAACCTGAGGTTTCATCAAGGTCAACCTCTAGTGAGGTCGAAAGCCTCTTTTGAGCCTGTCTGCTACTAGAGCCTATCCTCTTCCACAGGGTCTACTGGGTACTCCTTTGTTCCTCTGAAATTGCTTTCACCTATGCTCATGGCCAGTAAGGAGAATAAGGCCCCTACTGCAGTATAATATTGCAGCCAAGGAATGTTTTTTATATGCCCTACCATCTCCTATCCCTCCCTGCATGCACACATTAACATCCAGGAATGCATGTGCAATGAAGATATCCTGATGTGTTCTCCCACCTCTGCAGCAACTCAGTGAATGCTCCCATCAAAGAGTTCCCTTGGGACAATGCCCCCACTGTGTGTGTCTCCAGCCTCAACCAGGGATTGTCCTCAAGGTGCGCTTGAGTGCAGGCCCTCCCCCAGGATAGTTAGGGCCATCCCCTCTCTATCCAAGGCACTAGCCAAGCTTGGGTCACATAGGCTGCACTTAGGGCTTTATCCCAGTGCTTCTGCCTTCTCACCTACAGATACAGGCAGTTGGGTCTTTGTGTCTAACTCTCCTTCTAGGAAAGAAAACTCCTACCAATATCCTTGGAGTCAATTGCTGCCTCTGCCTTATTTATCTTTTTATTCCTTATTTATGAACCTGATGTATAAAACCGTTTTCCTTTTGCTTATACATCTTGTATTTTGGCTCAGCAAGTATATCATTAAGGCTGTGTAGAAGATCACCACCTTTTTTTTTCCTTCTTAATCTTCTTTGCTCTGCTCTCCCTCAGTCCTATGATGAGTTATCAATTTCTTTATCATCTCTAAGTTGCCTTCCATTTACGAACAGTTCATCTCTAATGTTAATTTATCCTTAGCTACAGATGCCTTCTACTCAGAGTTTTCCCTTTGAGTTTTTAGTCATAGTCTGACGAAAATGTTTTTTTTTTTATCATTAACTATCCTGATAAACTCTTTCTCAGTGTCTATTTGTTGCTATAGAATTATTTATATTTTGGAATTTCTGGTTTAGCTTAACATAAAGTTTATACTTTAGCTTAAATTTTGCATTTTCCATACTCCCAGAGTTCACTTTCATATGAGTGTTGCCTTTTTCTATTTCTACTTTCTACTGGTTCTGTTAGAGGTCTGTCCTTGCAAATCTCTTTAACTTGTCTAGGTTCTTCCTCTTTTTGTATCTTTAGACAGTTTTTGTACCCTTAGGACTTTCTAGGAGTGTACCTTGGTCCTCAATGTATTCATACATTTTAATGAATGCACCTGGTTGCTGCTTCCTCCCCTTTTCCAGGACAGCCAGTAGTTGGCCTATCCATCTGCTGGTTCCCCTACCTATACAAATAGGATTGTCTGTCAATAAACTATTTTCTTTATACTGTCTCTTTAACTCTTTAAAATGGGGGAAATATTTTCCTGTTATGTTGCAATGTGCTAATTTTGGGGACATCAGTGATTGGATGAAATATCTTCCCAAACCCAGTTTGTATTTCTATCTGAGTAATAAGATATTGCTCACTGTGACCATGAACGAGTACTTCTGCTTTGTTAGTTGACTTCCGACATTCATATTGTCTGAGTCTAACAGTTCTTGTAGTTCTCTTCTATCAATGAAGACACTGGATTTAATTAACATGGCAATTGCAGAGCAACACAATACAATCAAAGCCATTCTAACAGATAATGTATTGCATTCTAGAGGCATAACTGACCAGTAACATGTTTTTCAGGAGGATAGTTTTCAAAGCTGTAACCACATTGTTAACATTAGTAAAACATCTAGTTAAGTGGCCCTTTTTCCCACATTTAAAGCACAGTAGCTTTACAACTTGTACTTCTTTGTGGCCAATATTTGACATGGGTTTTACCACTGATATATTAAACTGATCAGAGCTGTACAGAGCTTTATAGTGTTATAGTCTTTCTACTAGCAAAGCAAAACTTTAATTTTGACATACCTTTTTTTTAAATAGTACGCAACGATCTTTTGACACTGTCATTCACTAGTATTTGTACCACTTGAATCCTATCATAATTGTGACCTTAACATTAGGAAAAAATGTGCCGGTATAAAACATTTGAGCTTGTTTCTCTGAGTTGACACCAGCTTTAGCAAATAATGTTTTTGTTTTTTTTTTCTTAGCTATGGTAATCCATGAAGGCTGGGAGTGATCCTCCAATTAACTGGGCTGATAACTTCCTGGTCCCGTCTGTTTAATTATATCTCTTCTAATGTGCATACCACACAAAGTAGTGCTTCAAAATATTCTTCCTGGATAAGTTGTTTGATACTGACATTGGAGTAGGTTTGACTGTGACCATTCCTTCATCTGCAGCTATTACAGTTTGTAGTACTTGCTTTATTGTGGTCATCTTATCACTCAAGTCAGTACAAAGGTGCCCCATATCTTTCTCTGTGTTTCTCTCTTTCTCTTTCTGTCTCTCTCTCTCTGTATCTAGGTAAATCTTATTCATAATGTCTCATGACTTTGACATTAATAACATGTGCCAATATGTCCATCACAATCCACCAATGTGGAAGATTAAAGTGGCTAAGACTACCACTGTTTATGAAAATAATGTAATTTATTATTATATACAAATGGAAATAAAGAACATTCATTCAAGCAAAACAAAATGTTGCCATGTAATTAAATGCACAACAAATACTTTAAACTCGGTCTTACACTGCTTGGAAACAGTCTAATTTCGTAACTTTATCTGGACTCCTCTGGTGGGAACAATTTTTTCAAGCGCTTTTTTGTTTTGCTCTCCTGCATCATCTTACAGCCTTCTACCCCCATGTCCCCATCCATCACTGGGTTTTCCAGCTGCGCCTTAACTTCCTTGGCTTACCCACTTCAACCTGTGGTCAGTCAAGGAGTCCAAGGCCACCCAGGCTAGACATACACATCAGTATCTCCAGCTTCCACCAGAGATCACTGATGAGGACAACTGCTCAACCATCCTTCCCTTAGATGGTCATGCCCATCTTTCCCTGCAATTCCATCAGTTGCCCTCAACTCTAATCAAAACAAATTTGGCTAGATTGCAGTTAGACCTTTATCCCTCTGCACCATCAGAGTGT
The DNA here is from genome assembly GCF_019279795.1 of Protopterus annectens. Classification (NCBI taxonomy): domain Eukaryota; kingdom Metazoa; phylum Chordata; order Ceratodontiformes; family Protopteridae; genus Protopterus; species Protopterus annectens. The sequence goes on from NC_056725.1 coordinate 1,729,478,044, forward strand.
CTTTCCTATGCCAGGAATAATTTTTATGTATGTCTTCAAGGTCCTCCATCACAATGATTTATTCCCAATGCCACATCTCTGGACACTGAGCCCTTTCCACAAATGGTCTCCAACTGGGATTCTCTCATCCCACTTTTTGCAGTGTATCCTATACTTCATTAAACAGGCCTGCTCTTACTTACAGCTAGGTATCTTTCTGGTCATAAAGAAACAGATACAACATAACTGAAACTTGGAGATAAATCCCACACATGCCTATCATATACCCATAAAGACTAAACATGTATATTAAAAACTTTTAGGTCACTGCAGGTCAGAGATAACTGATAGCTCTATCTTTCTCAGAATAACATAATCTCTCAAATTTGAATAATAAGCCATAAGACAACATAAATATCAGTTCACAAAATCAAAAACAAAACTCTCTAATCAAAGCTCATAAATAATTCTGAAAAAAAGTCAGGCAACTAACAAGCATATCAATTTCATCAAGCCAACAAAATACCATTCCTAAGTGTATAGTGTCATTATAGCTTTAAAATGTTAATTGATTAAGTGATGATTAAGATGTGTATTTAAGGCATTGTAAGTGTTTGCTCTGTGTCTGATGAAGGTTGGAAGGTCTAACCAAAAGCACTTACCAATAAATTTTATTCATTACTTCGTGTCTGAGTACTATCTGTTGTAAAATTATCTGGTTGGAGCTGTTTGTGGATTAATTCCTAAGTGTATACCATCTGACTTTCTCACTGAATTTAACAGTCTCCCATTGGTTTCTAGCAGCATCATATCCCAACCCTATACTCCTGAACCTCCTCCTTACAATCCACTATGCTACTTTACACACATCAAAAGCAAATAGATTTGAACCACTGCTTCAGCAAATATATACCAACAGACATTACCCCCAGATCAGGCAGCATGTTTCTGTGGTCCATATACTACTGCAGAGATTTTGTTATGTGCACCCCGTCAGACATATATACAATCTATACCTGACCCAAAACATTGTGCCATCAGTTGAGAAAAACTTGAGATAATTAACCCACTTCCAAAATAAACTAATCCCTCAAATCATCACACTACCACGCAATTTACATTTTCTCCATCCTAGAAAAAAGTCCTAAAGAAAGTCATCTACATACAAGTAACAGAAAACATCAGCAAATACAATCTTTTATTCACAGAAGCACCATGGCTTTAGTCAGGACATAATACTTTGAACTCTCCCAGATGAAACCTATAAAGACAACAAAACGAGCAGGAAACAACCATAGTAACCACTTTAATGTAAGTTAAGAGCTTTCATTAGACAAATATCCAACTTACTGACAACAAGTTCCATTTAAAACACATGAGCCTTAAATACAAAAAAAATCACATGACTTTATTGATCTTCTGTTGATTAACCCTTGAAATACCAAGACATGTCACATTGTATTTAAATTCATAAAAATACACATATCTTCACATCTAAGTCTATAAAAACATTTCAGAACATTAAAAAGCATCTCCTAAGAAAAAACATGACCTATGCTTAAAAATCAGCTTGCCCTATATTGTCATACCTATCACCGTTATGGTTGAGAAATTCATTCCCTTATCCTAAAACATTTATAAAACTAACTTAGCTTTTAATTTTGATATACTACTGATAGAGGTGGTTTCATTAAGGCCCAGGGGTTCAGTAGAGTTGCATTTCAACTGCCATTTTAGTTCTTTATATTCCAAATATTTATTTATTTTGTTTCACATTGTTTACCGGGAAAGTCTGACTAGATACATGTCCTTTTTTAGTGGAGGCCCAGGGAGAAAAGCTCCAATTTAACAGATAATACACCCAAGGAATAATATATATACAGATAATAAAAACAGGAATCACAACATAACATAAAGTCACACAAGAGATTCTAAGTATACATTTCTAAAAAGACATTTGGGAATGCCCTAGCATTATATTTTTTAGACTGTTAGTATATAATTCTGTAAGAATACAATTCTGTGAAGACATTTGAGAAGGTACTAGCAGTATATTATAAAACAGTTAGCAGAATATACAATAAATAAATCAACTGGGATGGAAGAAAATGTCAGTATTATATCTCAGTGTAGAAATACAGTACATATGCTTCCTTATTGTTTATCGTATAACATCAGAAGCATGAATAGAAATAGACATGTAAGAAGAGAATTTAACTAGAGGAAGTGATTGATGCCTAGCTAGTTTATCAGCCAGGGGTAGAGTATGGGCATATCCATTTACTAACCAGATTTTGTTTTAGTGAAGCTTTAAATAATGTATGGGATGATAGGGAGGTGAGAGTGTTTGGCAGGTCATTCCTGAGTTTACCTAAGTAGTTAGAAAAGAGGGAATCCCCAGCTTGATTTTTAGTTGTATTAGTCTGAATAAGGTTTCTTCTTGAGGAGCGAAGAGGTCTGGCAGAGGTATAAGATTGCAGGAGTGTTTGTAAGGCAGGTATTTTTTCAGGGTCAGATCAGATTTTGTGGGCCATTAATAGTTGTGTGTAGTTTAAGAGAGGTGGGCATTCCAACCAGTTAAGTTGTCTGAGTGCTAGGCAGTGATGAGATGTATATATTTAGAAATATAAATCTAATGACCCCCCCCGGCCAAGATTAACTTTATCTATTGCAGTGTATTTAAAGCTATGGGATGAGTTGCTTTTTATATGTTTTGCTAGTGCATTCCTATCATCACCTTTTACTATATCATATTGATGTTGGTAAATTCTAATTCTAAGTTTATTTTTAGTTTTTTCCAATATAGAAACACTCGCATTGCTGGCACTTAGCAAGATAAACTAATCCTGTACTGTGGCAGTTAACCCTTTATCCCAATGTTATGACACCCCATCCTGGTACCACCACTTGAGTTCCTTCCATAATAAACTTACATTGATTGCACTGCCCACATTTAGTCATACGTCCAGCTTATAGTTGCTTAAGTGGTCTCTCAGTAATAGATTTGAAGCACATATCCTTTTTATAAACTACAACTGAGTTTTGTCCCACTTTATTCATATATTCCCCATCCACTCTAAAAATCCAATTGTGATTTATTGTGTTCTTGATCCCTTGAAAAAGTAGATTATACAGTAAAATGAGGACCTTTTGAAAGTTCCTAGTGTTGCTTATGGTAAATGTATCCCCCATCTCACATATCCACTTCTCCATGTCTATTAGAGGAACAAAGTGACCTCCTTGTCTCTTCCTTACAACCTCATCAAGTATTCTATCCAAATAAATGTCAGAGTAACATCTATTCCTCAACATTCCCTTCAATACCAAACTCTCTTCATAGAACATATTGTCAGAACTCACCATATGAGCTAATCTCACCATTTGACCTTTGACTAATGACTTTTTTTGATGTGTAGGATGATGGCTATCAAAATGAAGAAGGGAGTTAGAGTAAGTTGGTTTCCTATAGAGGTTTGATTCAAACCTCTTATATATCCTGTTTTTGCTAATAGTATCATTTATTTATTTGTTTGCATTTGCAGTTTGTTAACTGGGAGAGTCCATTGGGCCAAGATGAGCCCTTTTTCAATGGAGGCCCAGGAAGAAAAGTTCTATGTACAGACATATAAAACAAAGCAAAAGTCAACAAAAATCAAAATGAACTAATACAGAATTAATATGTGATTATATGAGCAGGATTATCAGAAATTAGTTCAAAGTATTACTCAACTCTAAATATATTGCACTGCTCTTATATTAACACAAATCAAGTTGATGCAGCATTAGTAGTATCAGTGTAACTTTATAGAACAAAATAATAATCGGTTCTGAAAAACCTGGGATGATGAAAATTCAAATTTTGGGTGGATTACAAATGCCTACAATGTGTAAGGCATAGAAGGGAGTAAAAATAGTCAGAGAGAAGTAAAGAAGGAAAAAATGTCTTGTATTAAATAGAGTTATGGGAGCGAAAAGTTAGGAGAAGTAGGGGTAGTGAGGGTAGTTGGGAGAAGGTTAGGAGGGGTGAGAGCAGGAGCATTCCCAAGTGGAAGAGAGATGGGAGTGGAGTAAAATCTTAAAAGAGGAGTGGTTCTGAGTGGTTCGGATATGTGGAGGAAGTGAATTTCATTTATGTGCTAGAGAAAATGACAGTAGAAGCTGCCCAGGAGTCCGTAAGGGTTTGTACTCTTCAAGGAGATTCTGATATTTGGACCTAAGGGATGGGTCAGGAAGATGCATAGCAAGGATGGAGGAGAGGGAGGAGCATTATGATGGCTTAAAGATAAGCTTGTGAGCAGTAGAGAGCTGAATGTAAAGGAGATAGTTGGGGAGTTCCAGCCAGTTCAGGGGCTGTAAAGTGATGCAATGGTGAGAGAGAATATGGAACTGGTGGCAAACTTGATGATTTTATTGTAACAGGATGCCAGTTTATACTTAAGAGTGGCTTGTAGATAGGTAAGGAGAGGTGCACCATACATGAGGGAGGGAAGGAGGTAGGTGATAGAGAGGGTAAGCTTGGATGAAGGGTTAAGGAAGCGATTATGATAATAAAGCATTCCAAGCTTCTGGTGTGTTTTCTTGATGTTGATTTGGAGGTGAATGTCAAACTTTAGATGTTCATCAATGTGAACACCCAGAAGCTTAGTGTAGGTAACTATTTCAGTAGGAGTCATGTTTTTGGCTTACTATAGAGAATGAGTTTTTATCTATTTTGGTATTCTTAGATGGGGTAAAGATCATAATTTTGGTTTTAGATGCATTCAGAGCTAGATGATTATTAACCATTCATGTCTCTGTGCTGTTAAAGGTGGCTTGAGTTACATGCATGCGTTTGGGGAGAGAATCGGCAGAGCAGATGATAGTAGAATCATCTGCGTATAAGACTAGTTTAGTGTTTGGGATACAGTGATGAAAGTCATTAATGAAGATTTTGAATAGTAAAGGCCCCAGGATAGAGCTTTGAGGGATGCCTGTCAGAGTATCAAGGTAAGAAGAGGTACAGTTATTCCACTTGACAGCTTCCTGACTATTTGAGATATAACTGGAGAATGAGTTGATGGAAGAGGAGGAGAGATTAAGTTGAGAGAGTTTAGACAAGAGTAGGGTACGGGAAATGGTTTCAAAGGCTTTAGATAGGTCTAGGAGAAGGGTGGCTGCAATTTTTCTAGAGACGCAAGCGTTGTTGATATTATTAAGGAAAGATAGAAGGGCTGTGGTGGTATTGTACCTGGGTCTGAAACCATGCTGAGTTGGAGTTAGCAGATGGTAGTCTAAGAGGTAAGGTAATAGCTGCTGATGGATACATTTTTCAAGAATTTTGGAGATAGGGGAGAGAATGACTATGGGTGGAAATTGGAGATATCTGTATTGTTTCCCAATTTGTGTAAGGGAATAATTAAGGCCTTTTTGTAGAGGAGGGGTACATAGGATTCTTGGATAGAATGATTGATGAGAATACAGATAGGGAGAGCTATACCATCAGTGGCTAACTTGAGGAAGTTAAATGGTAAGTTGTCTGGGGCATTAGAACATGGTTTTAGTTTTTGGAGGAGTTTTTTTATAGTATTGACAGGAATGGGTTTGAGAGTGAAGTGAGGGGTAGTGCTGAAGCTGGAGGCTGAAGGAGATGAGTTATATGTGAGAGCAGTGGATGGAGGTAACCATTTGTTATGGAAAGATGCGGTGAACTTGGCTATGGAGTCTATGAAGAAGGAGTTAAATTTAAAGGCTATGTTATGAGCAAGGGAGCTAGGGTCAGGCAAGGATTGTCTTTTCTGCTGGGAATAAGGTGGGCAGAGAGACTACTCCAAAATTTCTTGGGGTTGTATTTGTGATTGTTTTGAAGCTTAGAGTAGTAAGATGTCCGATCGGAAGCAATTCGCTTTTTAACTTTATTATGGAGTTGTTTGAATTCTGTAAGGGAGATAGGTGTTTTGTATTTTTAGGTAGAGTTTCCATGATTTATCTTGGGTATGTATGAGGGTTATTGTTTCTTTAGAAAGCCAAAGGGCAGTTTTGGATTTCACTCTTTTAGTTCTAGGTAGAGCTAAGCTATTAAGTGTGTTAATGAATGAAGTATTAAAGTAGGTCACGGCATGGTCTAGTGGAAGAGTTTTTAGAGGGTTCCAGTTCATTTGTTTCAAGCAGTCAGAGAAGGATTCTGGCTTAAAACTTGAGGTTACGGGTTAAGATATAATTATGTTGTAAGTGAAGGGAGGAAAGTGAGCAATGTATGAAAGAGGGGAGGTAATCACTAAGGGAATCGGTCAGGGTGCCAGTATCGCAGATATTGTTGGGAAGGGAAACTAATATCCAGTCTAGGGTGCTGTCAGAGGAGTTATGTTTGCTAGGCCTAGTAGGAGAGTTTTTTTATTGGGAGAAATTGTAAAGGTTTATGTTCTGAGAGTTGTTGCCTGAGTGAATAGAAGTCCAGTTGATGTTAACATCCCCAAGTGTGATTGTTTCATTATTTATAGTAGATGAAAACCAAGAGAGGATATCTTCAAGTATGGGGATGCTGTTATCGGGTGGAATATATAGGGCAGCTATGACTAATCTTTTGTGGTTGTTGATTTTTAGTAGGGCCAGGGTTAATTCAGCTGTAGAGAATTGAGGAATAGGGTTGGGGTAAGGTGTCAAGGTTAGAGAGAAAGAAATATGTAGAGCTACTCCACCTCCTTTCTTTTGTATTCTGTCATGCCTTATGATTCGATTGTTGGGGGCTTGATTTCAGAGTCTTTAAGGTGTGGTTTGAGCCATGTTTCAGAGACTGATACAATGTCAGGCTGGTTATGGGAGAGCCAGGCATGGATGTTTGATAATTTATTACAAAGGCTTTGAACATTTATTGTAGTGAAAAGGAGACATTTGTGGAGAGAGGTTGAAGGAGTTGTGGTTGAGTTGGTATTGCGGTTGGCATGGGGGCCAGGGTTTGGGTGAATGTCTCCAGGCAGAATGATGGAGATAAGTTCAAGAAGAAAGGATAAATGTTCTGTAGGGCTCCCAGAGCTGATGTTGAAAGGATGGGAGAGAATGACATATGGATTTTGAGGGATGGGGATTATATTAGATGTGGCAAGAAGCTTTTTGCTGAGGAGATAATTATAGGCATGGAAGAGATATGGAGAAATTAGGCCAGAATAGAGGGGTTCTTTTTTGGGATGAGTAGATGTTATCTGGGAAGGAAGAGGAGAAAGAGTGATATCAGGAAAGCAGGTAAGGGGCAGTAGAAGATAGAGGGAGAAGAGTAGAAGTATTGTGAGTATTGACTTTGTAGATATAGAGTACATAGTTGTGGTGCAGTGTGGAGTTAAGCTGTGATGCAAGGAGGATAGATATAGGAGCTTAGGTGGGTTCTGTTAAATAAGTTAGATGTTGCAGTTGGGGGTGAGATTAGCGGAGGGGATAGGGTGGGATAATTAGTGTGAGGGAGGAGAATAGTTAACAAAGAGGTAAGTGCGGTGTGATTTGATAGGCTGAGTATGATGAGGCAGTGGCTTTGTGGTTATAAATGTGGAAGTAGTGGGTGCGGGTGAGAATTAGGGCAGGGTAGTGGATGCAGAGTGAGCCCGGAGGGCGAACAGAGTGGGCAGAGCAGAGAAGGAGGACTTGATGAGAGGAGAAATGCAAACTCAACAAAAACTATCTGTAAGGCAATTGCCACTGTTAAGGAAACAAAGATACGAGCAAGCACAAGGGGGAACGACAGATGGGAGAGAAATTCACAGAGAAAATAAAAGTGACTGAGGGCAGTTAAACAATAGTATGAAATAAAGTGCTGGAAATTAAGAGTGGGGGTCTGCTGCCATCTAGTGGTGTAACTATGAACAACTATATTGAGAGGAGTTCAATTGAGTAGAGAAGAAAAAGAGGTTACCAGGGGGTGGAAGAGCCAGACGAAGGAGACTGCTTTAGAACTGCTAGTATGCACCCCATGGAAAAAAACACAATGATATTTGACAAAATTCCAGGTAAAACTTAAGGAACATACACTCAATACACTCTCTGTAGGGAGTAGATAGATGGAGCAGAGGTGGTTTGGATAATTCGGATGCACGTCTTTTTAATTGGAAAACTGGTCTGACCACCGAAGTGTTGATGTACTCTGTCTTCTCCTACTTCCATGTTGAACTTCAAAAAACTTGTGCTGTTCTTCAATAATTGGTAGAATTGGTTTAACCTTTGTCTATCCCCATTCCAAAAAATTATTGTTTCATCTAAAAAGTGACTTTATAGTGATCAACAACTTGCATACCCAGACTTGATGACCATCTACATACAAATAGCAGAAAACATCAGCAAATACAATCTTTTATTCACCAAAGCAACATGTCTTTTGGTTAGGACATAACACTTTGAACTCTCCCAGATGAAACATATAAAGGTATGAACAAAGACCAGCTGACAGGCACCATGTTTATGTACTTCTCCAAATTATTTGATTTAGTGAATCATAAAATTCTCTTAAACCACTGACTTGAAATTGCAATTAGCCTAGACACCATTCCATGGTTCCAGAATTATCTGTATGACACTTTACTGTCAAAATCCAAAATCCAGTCCTCACTCTCTCCTTTAGCTAATCTCAAAAAAGGTGTCACACAAGGGTCTGTCCTAATACCCCTTGTGACTTCCTCTCTCTGGCCAGTAATCAAGGAACCTGAATCTTCACCACTGACACTAGAGATGGGCATTCACTTGGAACAAAAATGGATACACACTGTCTTTCCAGATGCAGCTCTCTGCATCAAGCACAATTTCCCTTAGGAGCACACAGGGAACACACTCAGCCCGGGGTCTGGGTTTCTCTCTCTATCTCTTCCCAGATCCCCAGTAAGACTCCCTACTGGCACAGCTGCAGAGTTAAGCCCACAGCCAAGTGTCCAAGCCAACTACTCCACCACTCTCTCTGTGACACCAGTGCTTTGTGTCCCTGCCCAAGTAGCTGACACACACATTATTTGAGATTTGGTTTACAGACACACACACACACACACACACACACACACACACACACACACACACACACACACACACACCTGGGAAAGGCTGCCACAGGTTTGCTAGTTATGCCCCCTTCTGCCAGACTATAAGGTAGTTGCTGCCACCAGATACTCCCAAGCCTGCAATTCTAAAGCTCTTATAAGGGTACCCAATTATACTGAGTGAACTTATTATTAATATGAATGGTAGTTTGAACAATACAATACGGCTTTCTGGAGTGGTTGCAGAGTCAAACAACAGATATAAGTACTTTCAAAAAATAAAATATTCTCTAAAGGACCAACCACAATGAAAAGTTTAAATATATTTTGCAATAAATAATAAATTAACATGAAAATACTAAATATCCATTTACAATAAACACCAGAGTTTCAATCACAGGAAATATTAAAAATAACACAGGTGGGCAGGTTCACACATTTACAGAAAAAAAACAATACTTAACAAATCTCATTATATTTTCCTGACTGATCTCAAGAATTACTATTCCGTGGTCATTTACTAGAGCAGGGCAAGATGAAGTAGGTGAGTGATCCTTTGATGTCACATTCCAAAACCAGACGTCTCTGCGAATGCATTCTCATCTATTATTAATTCCAGAATGACATCACATACATCTGGTCATCTGACTTCTGGTTCCCATGCAACCCCCACCCATTGCTAGAAACTGCCAGGATTTAGTACCTGTGTGTCAATAATACACACACACAGAGCCCTGCTAAGATCTGCTGCAGCTCCTGGAAGTCATAAAATCGTAAAATACTTCCACTCTTCCTACAGAAACTAATAAACCAAACTTCTTAGCGACATTGATCTCTGGCTTCATTCAAAACTGTGAGATAACATCTTTATGGCTTAGGCCCAGTAATTTAATTTCTTACTATTTTTCAAAGTTTGACATTAACCTCTTCTTTTCCAGTATCCTCTGTTAAAGCATATACATTTAAACAGTTACAATAATGCACATATATTTCTTTTTCTGTCCAGCAAGGCACACTGTTGGTACATTTTTTAACACAAGTGTCTGTACAAATCAGTTTGATACAAGAATGACATATAAATCTTTAGAAAATTCCAGCTAGTTGTGTTAGCGTATGTTACACATCACCTGCCCTACTTCTCCTGGCATAGCTGGCAATACCTCACATCATCACACCTCCTTTCTATTCTCTATCTTTGTCAATAAACTTCCCATTGTCCTACCTGACCTTCCTCTCCTACTTTATGCAGATGACATGGTCAATGTCAAATCAGTCTCTCACAACACTCCAAAAAGAACTTCAAGATGATTTCTCCTCCCTTATGCAATTGATTAAAAACAAAATCCTAATGCTTAGCACATTCAAAAAACATGCTTTTTGGTGGCAGAAACATAGCTGGCAAAACCAGTGCCCTGTGCCAGTAAAAAAAAAAAAGCATTGAGCAATTGGCTTATTACAGATCCACTCCCCCAGCTCTTCTAATGAAGAGCAAAAACAACAACAACAAAATAAAAAAAAAAAACAATGCTCCTTCTAGCCAAGTTTATACAGTGTATAACTTGTCTGCACAGTACACTATGACACTCAGGTTGTAGTTTAAAAAATCCTTCCTATAAACTGTAACAAACTTTTTTCTACAAATGTAGCAAACAGTTGCTTCAGTTTATACAGTAAACTCTCAGTTATCCAGCACCCATGGGGATTAGTAGATGCCAGATAAGTGTAGTTTCTAATTGCTTGAGAGTTACTATTAAAAACAGACCTGACAAATACTGTACCCTATACTCTACCATATCATACCATACCATACCATACCATACCATACCATAAACCCTGCATTGATTTGATTTTAATATTGAAATACAGTAGTTAAAAGTCTGGCTTGAATAATAATATTTTAAACTTATATTTCCACCAGAAATCATGGAATTTGGAATGGTTTTTAGTGGCATGCTGAGTGGATTGGAATTGAATGAATTGAATAGAGACAGAGAGAGAGAGAGAGAGAGTGAATGTATGTATGGAAGAAGAAGCAACTGTGTGTGAGAGATCAGAGAGATGTATGAATGCTGAAGATCATGTGTGTGAGAGATCAAAGAGAGAAAGAGTGAGTGAATGCATGTATGAAAGCTGAAGAGACTGTGTGTGAGAGATCGCAGAGAGAATGTGCAATCTTATGCAAACTGACTGAGTGAGTATGGAGTGAGTGTTGACATTTTAGTGATTTGACTTGTTTTGTTTAACTTGTTCTCAGGTTGGGGGAGAGGAAATTTTTTGCATCTTCCTTTTTAAAACTCTAAAACTCTAAAAATGTAAGGTATGTTTTCTTGGGGGGAAAACAGAAAGTGCAACACATGAAAAACTGAATTGTTCATACTGTACTGTATTTCTTTGATTTTTTTTTCTGGTTGCTTGAGAGTTCTGGTTGCTTGAGTTCCGGTTAACTGAGTTTATTGTACCCTGCCTGTACAGAGTGTTCAGCCCTCAAGTTCATCACTCTGCCCATTAAGCATGAACACCACTGCAAAACCCTAGAAAAAGCAAAATGGCTCTGAGGCAAGCAAAAAAGTGACTTCTTACTAGGCCCTCAACTCTTTAAACTTGTAAAACCAAACATTCACCCCTTTAGTAGCTCACAGAATACAGCAACACCCCATCTTACAACTTCAGAAATCATGACCATTTAACTTCTTTATCACTAGCTCAAAAAATCAAGCTTCACTGTCCAGAATGTTGTTTCTCTGTTCCTTACCCCAAACTCTAAGAGTCTATGCCCCCCCCCCAAAAGAAAGAGATATCATTTTTCACAGTCTTCTAGAAACAACTAAAAACTCATCTTCTGAAATTTGCTAAATACCATTGTTATGCCCCTAAGCACATAACATTCTTTCACTGTGTAATGACTGTCTTACTTTTTATATCCCCCTAACTGCAGATCACGCTTACCCTAAGATTTGACACTCTAGTGTAATATAGTCTATATAATTCCCCATAATGTATAACATAATGTAAGGTTTGGTCACTTGGATACTGTAAAGAATTTCTCATACTGAATGTTTAAATATATTTTCAGTATTGTTTCATTGCTCTAACCTTTGATGTCCACATTGTATTGCACTGACACTCTGTCTGTATTTTATACTTTAATTTTATAATTGTATTTTTCCCCAGGCTGAGACTGAAATTGGTCATTTGTGAGCAGTGCTCTACCACAGTTAACAAATTCAAATAAATAAAAAAATAATTAATTAATTAATTAATTAATTAATTAATTAATTAATTAATAAAGCTAAAGTTTATGAGTTTGGTGATTTAAACGATATTTGTCTTTTTTGCATCATGTCAGTTATGTGAGCATCCAACCACAGATTGTTGGGTAAGGCCTCAGTAGTTAATATTGTAATTAAAACAAGACTTTCTTATGTAGTCAGCTTTATCAAGTGCCTGCCATAAGCTCTGCTTGTTACTGTTCTCAGTATAGTCACAATGTTTGCAGAACATAATCAATAGCTGAAAATATGCATTTCTGGTGAACACCAGGCTGTTGGTGTATTGTCCAAAGTATCCCCCTCTGTCAGTGAGATGAAGTAATAATCTTAAAATGGCTGCATTATGATTTTGGAATCTGCTGCAAATAGTGCAGTTTGTCTAAAGAGAGCATTACGTATGTAAAACTATAGTATGGCTAAGGTAAAATTAAAAAAGGGACGAAAGGAAATAGGTTCCTGAAACTAAAAAGGGTGGAAATAAATGGTGGAAAATAAAATGCATTTGATCATGTAAGTTTATGAAACTAATGAGTATTAATTTATTTGTTTGTTCATTTATTGGAATAGAGCACTCACTGATCCATATAGACTCATTTCAGCCTCAGTCTGGGATAAAAGAAAAAACAATAATACAGATATAACAGTAGATAATTGAAAATAAGTGAAGAAAATGTTAAAAGAAGACAAAACAACTGCATTAAATGTAAACTATACAGCATAAAAAGAATCAGCAATAAGGTGGAAAAGAATGTACACATTTACAAAATAGTCTAGATAACCTGTGGTTGGTACAGTGCATGTAACTTCTAGTAATTCTAATTTTAAATTTAAAGAGGGTAAGAATATAGCAATAACCCACGCCTGGGTGTGGGTAATGCTGGATTTACCCACGGTTGGCGTGGTTTGGGCCCGAGGGACCAAACAAAGCCAACCGTGGGTAAATACAGCATTACCCACACCCAGAAGTGGTTATTGCTATTATCGATGACATTATTTAAGAAAAGAAACTATTACTTTTCTTAAATAATGGCATAGTATAATGCCTGTTTACTTTCCTTCCGCAGATGTCTGGCATCCGCGGCAGTTCTGATGTACTGCACGCCTGCGCAGTACATCAGAGTTGTGAAAGCAACGGAGAAAGCAAGATCTCCGTTGCTTTTTACTGTTCGCTATGTTAAATGGGTTTAACATAGCGAGACAGCTTTAAAATAAGCAACGGAGATGTCCGTTGCTTATTTTAAAACTGTCTCGCTATGTTAAACCCATTTAACACAGCAACAGTAAAAGCAACGGAGATCTTGCTTTCTCCATTGCTTTTTAAACTGTCGCTATGTTAAATGGGTTTAGCATAGCGAGACAGCTTTAAAATAAGCAACGGAGATCTCCGTTGCTTATTTTAAAGCTGTATCGCTATGTTAAACCCATTTAACATAGCGAGACAGTGTTTTAAAAATAGAGTTATACTAATGGAAAAAAGTCCGGGCGACCGGACCTTTTTCCATTAGTATAACTCGATTTACAATGTGCACGCTGGCCAATCAGCGTGCACGTTTTGGAATATTAATGGGGGGTCATGGTATAATAAGTAATTAGGTATTTTATATGGAATAAGGTTCTGCTGGCTATTAGACTGTTTAACTGCAAGAATAAGCAATTAAGTTATTAGGGTAAAAATAAGTAATTGGGTATTTTATGTGGAATAAAGTTTTGCTGGTTATTAGACTATTTAACTGCAAGAATAAGCAATTAAGTTTTAAAAATAAAAAAAAAACATGAGCTTAGTTAATTAGGTATGTAAAGCTAGAGGGGATGCAAATATGCAGTTTTTACTGCAGCTAAAGATGGTGTTAGATAACCATATTTTTAAAATTAAAGATGGTGAGAATAGGTAAGCAGGTTTTTATAACTTAAGGGTCTGAAGAATATATAATAGGCTTTTGATGCTGAGGAGTGACAGTTAACTAATTAAATATCCTTTAACTCTGGAGTGGAACCTCCACTTATGCAATGCCATACAGTCAGCCAGCTTGTACTGTCTGTACTGTTACACATGACAGTGTTCCCTGACAAAAATAGGTACAAGTCGAATCTCATCTCTGATTTGTTTGATATAATATGAAAGCCTTACTTTACCTTTTATTATCAGAAGTATCACAGAGGTGTCTTCACTATCCATTATTCCTATGCACATTACAGCAGCATCTCACAAGCAGTGCATGAGCCATACATGTACTCTGCATGTAGAACAGACTACAAAGCAGCCTAGAAGGCCTTCCTTACCACTGTGGAAACATGGTGATGAAAAGTAAGTTTGCTGTCAATCTGTGTGCCCAAACCTCTCACCATTGATTTAGACCTTAAGGTGTTGTTATTAATACAGTAATCTGCAAGGACATAGCCTTTGCCAAAGGGGACAATAATGCATTTTTTTCACTGAGTTTAAGATCATGACTTTGGCACCAGTCATTGGTTTGTGTAAGTCCTTCTTGTAGGATGTTGACATCATTTGAGATTCTATGACCACTCCCAGTTTGCAGTCATCAGCAAACTTTCTCAGCCACAGACCTTTTGTTTTTGCCTGTACTTCAGAGAAGTGGATTCCAAACAATAGGGGTCCCAGCACCAAACCCAGTGGAACAACACTGGTAATGGGTCTGCTGGTGGAGGTGGAGTCCCCTATTTTGACTATGTTTTCTATCAGTGAGTCAGTTTGCAACCCACCTGACATTATATGGGTTCATCCCCAGCTGGGTGAGATTTTTAGTGATGCCTGAGTCGGGGATTGTGTCAAAGGCCTTGGATAAATCTAGGTAAGTGGTATCCACAGATTTGCCTTTATCCAGGGCCTTGGTGACAGTGTCAAAGAAGTCCACCAGGTTCAACAAGCAGGATGTCCCTTTAACAAAACCAAATTGAGTTATGTGAAGTGAGTGACTGTCTCCCATATCTTTGTTGATAAGCTCCATGATGGTTCTCTGCATGGCCTTGCAGATAAGACTGGTTAGGCTAATATGTGTATAGTTCCCAGGGTCAGTAGATGCACCTTCCCTTGTGCAAGGGTATGATGGTAGCTGTTTTCTATTCAGGCAGAGACAAAACCAGTGCTTAGGCTGTGTTTGAAAAGCGTACCCATTGGTGTTGCTAACTCCTGTTTTAAACCATTGAAAATGCAGCCGGGAATGTTATCAGGTCCCATAGAGGCAGTGTTTTTGGCATTGGAGAGAGAGTAGTTGAGACCTATGCTTTAGAGTTACTAGGTTGAAAATATGTGGCAGGAATGTTTTGGGATATATGTGGCAGGGATGGGGGAGAAGTTTTCACTGAATCTCTCTGCCAGCAGGTTGGTTATTTCCACTTGTTCAGTATATGTGGTACCATTCACTACCAGTTCAGTGCAAATCTGGGTTTTCCCTTTACAGTTTCAGATGTAGCTAAAGAAAGCCTTATGGTTACCATTAGCTAGGGATACTAATCTAGATTTGTAGTTAGCTTTAGAGTACTTTACAATATGTCTTATTTGCTTGCTCTTAGACTGCAATTTCTTCATTTTATTATATAACCTGTTTATGGTGGATGTCCGCCAGGCAGGCTTGTTTTTCTTGAGGATCTTATCAGGGACAGCTGAGTCAGTACAATTGTATAGATGTTTATAAAATGCATTGGTGTATATCCCAGTATAGGTGTCCTTACCGTCAGTAGGAACAGGAGATTTGAAGCTATTAATGCCTTCTCATAAGAGGCTGTGGTTGCCTTTGGTGAAGTTTTTTAGCCTAATTTCTCCTGAGGGGGGGTCTGATGCTATCGTTACTTTGAAAGAGACTGATTTATGATCAGACTTCACCAGGGAGGGCTGCACACTTGTAATGGTGCACCATTCTACCATGTTGGTGAGTACCAAATCTAGAATGTGTGGGCCCCTTGTTGGGGTACCAACTATCTTTTTTTATTTATTTATTTGTTTGTTTGTTTATTTATTTAACATTTGTTAACTGGGAAAGTCCGACTAGGACAGGGCCTATTTTCAGTGGAGGCCTGGGGAGAAATGCTTCAGACACGTCTTTGAATGTGGGAGGAAACCAGAGTACCTGGAGAAAAGCCACATGAACACAGGGAGGACATGCAGACTCCACACAGAAGGCACCCCAGCGAAGAAGCGATCCAGAGAGCCTCTTGCTGTGAGGCAACAAGGTTAACCACTGCACCATTGGGCCTCCCTAACTCTACTCCAAGACATTTGAATTAACAAAGTCCAAGAACCTTTGGGTGAGTGTGTTTGTACAGGTATAATTTACCCAATCTATGGACAGGTAGTTCAATGTTTGAATAAGAAAAGTACAGATATGCCGAGAGATTGCATGGCTGAAAGTGCAAAGAAAGATATTGAAAATTAGGAGTATTTTTTTTTTTTTTTTTTTGGGGGTGGATGAGTTGTTAACAGTGCAAAGATCCATGATGTTTTTAAGTCTGGGAGTTGAATTTGAAAAGATGTTACACCACCCTGAAACAGCAGCCCCCTCTTACCAGAAATATGTGACTGTGTATTTCAGTGCTGACATGCTAGCTCTGGGAAGTTCACTGACACAGAAATGCCTCCGATCAGTGAAGAAATGTTACAGCTGCTCTTTTATATTTTGAGCTAGCTGTGCAACCAGTATTTGACAAGTTTCAACAACTCGTTTTACTGTGTGTCGGGAGTTTCTTCCATTTATCTTTTCATTCTTCCATTCACTCATTCTTCAGCTAAACTCTTATTCTAATTAAACTGCACTGATCACATTCTGAATCAGATTTACTTTACAATTCATATAATTTAATCTTCATGTTAAAGCGGCAAGTGATTTTTGCAAAAAATAAATACTATAATGCATTATCAGAATTTTTCATTTCACTTTTTACTTGTTCTTTTCTGTATAATCACGGCCATTAAATTATATAGTGGCAGGTACTGGGTAATGATTTAAATACAGTCACAAAGCATTCTGGGCAAGCAAAACAACTTATCTTTTTAGAATAACATCTATTTACTTAGTAGTTTTCTTGCTACAACATCATACATGATCATTTTCAGAGTAAGGTGTTCCACCTGCAAGACCAAGTGGACAGCTTGTCTTTATGGGAAGTAAGACTCTCTTATTGATTTATTTAGCATGGCTGTATGCAGCCTATGCATTAGGTAGGGAAGCACTGAAGGCTTAGTCTTGATATTATGGGAGAAGTTTTCAGGTATGAGAAAATGTTCAGGGGGCCATCCTTTTCACCCAAATGCACAAACACACTTTAAAAAATAAAATTTGGTATTATATATGGTAAGAAGAGCATATACGACTCCAAAGATTTGTCATTTACACTTGTTTCAGAACATAACTAGGTACAGGTACAAATTCTTAAGGAGCCACAGCCCATCCTGGCATTCCTTTGGTGAAAAAGCAGAGAAAATAATCTGACTTAATGACTAGAAACAGGCAAAACCAAAGTCCATTAAACATTATCAATTCATAATATCTCTCATCAGCAAGAAGATCAGGAACTTCAAAATGATGCATAGACAGCATAACGGTGATATTATGTTATTTAAAAAAATGCAACTTTGAAATATGAAAGTTGCAGCATGTGCAGGTACCTCTCTATTTTCAGACTATTTTAGTCCTTGTTCTTCAGCTTTGTTATTTTTAAGGCATTGTGTTTAGTTATGAGGCTTATTATGTGTGTGTTAACCACAAAAAAATTTTGCACCTGGATATATGGACATACGTTTAAGAATACATATAATGCTTTATTAATCTATATATATATATATATATATATATATATACACACACACACACACACACATATATATATATATATATATATATATATATATATATATAAAATCTACTTCTGTATGTACCACTTATGAGAGATTCTTGTTATGTAATAAACCATCATCTCACAGGTTCTTATCACGTAGTCGAACTTTTACAAGTTCGAACCACATATGGTCGAGACCATACATTCGAATTTGTAAAAGTTTGAGCATTTGAATGGAAATCTCAGTAAGTGTAAGTTTCCATTCACTTCAATGTGGTGCGATCTCGGAGTTGATATATTTAAGTAGCAGGGGGTGTGGAGGGTTCAGCCCCCCACGTGGGGGGGTGGCGTGGGGCTTGCCCCCCTGCTTACAACAAGTTATTGTTTTGTCCATTGTGTAGTTATTTTATTTTACATACTCAAAGTTTTGTAACTTCAAATATAATGGTTCGACCATTAGGTGTTCGGAGTTACGGAACTTCGACTATGTAATATAGAACCCATCTCATCACTATTGGGGAGAGGATAGAAAGATAGAAATAATTTGCATGTATTGAAAGAGTATAGCTGTTAGTTGTATTTTAATGCTTGCTGTTTCCCTGGTGTTGATTATTTAATTTTAAATGTGCTTTGAATAAACAAACCACTGCAGTGGTTTAGAATTTTTACATGTTTATAATATGTACTTAAAGAGGTCATGTGATATGATCTGATCATCATGATGCTAATATTTAAATGGACTTTGGGTTTATGTTGGTTAATATGCATTCATTGCAGTTTTATAATAGTTTTCAATTGTTAATGATCTTCTATGACAAACACTACTAAATGACTTACAACTTATCCATCAGTGAGTGTTGAGATGTAACTGATAAAAGTGCTTGCTTTTTCTGCATGTCTTTTACTGGGTCTCTTACCATAAGTCTAGGTAAAACATTTCCAGGTAATATAAAAAAAAAAAAGTGAAAACTTACTGTCAGTGGTTGCACTACTGAGTATATTCATGCACTGCATATTAATTGCAGCTTCCAGCATTAATTGTAAGCTTGTTTTTTGGTGTTTTGCTATTTTATGAGATTGCTATAAGAGAAGGGGGTTATATATTAATGTTGGGAAATCTCTAAACAAATATCTTTCTTTTAGCTATATTGAGTATAGGGACAGTCAGTTTAGCTCTTCCCTGGGAACTGACCACATTTTACAGCTGAAACAGAGCCCAAATCAACCAGCTGTGTTGAGCAACAAGGCAGGGAGTAAATCTGTCATATAGTTTCTGAGCTGTATACTGTTTTAGACATTAACCACACTTCTAGTTTTCCACATGTTCCTGCAGTCATACAGCATGTACTGGTGCCAGTAATCCTATTTGAGGTCTGGAAAAGGATTGTGTGATTAAACATCAACAGTTCTTGCCGTGCTTTTAAAATACAAATAAAAGACATATTGGACTGATTGTTTTAAATAAAAAATAATTTACTGAACCTGGAAGCATGTTATTTTATAATGCATTATCTGAATTCTGCTGTTATAAAGTAAATGAGGCTGTGAAAACATTGGTCTTCATTATACTTTTAAAAGAAATTCACTGATATCTGTGAGGAATGCCTCACTGTTACTTCATTATTTTACTGTTCCATTTAATAAAGTAATATTTTCTAACCAAGAAAGACAATTACAGGGCTGACAGACAGTGACAGCATGGGGTTAAGTGATATAACTAGATAAAGGAAAAAAACTTTTGAAACCGTATAGTATAATTTTAAGCATGCATATAAGAATAACTTTAAACAAGCATTTATCAGTGCCAAATGATTGGTTATGATGAGGGAGGTTGTCTGAAGTAATGCCTGCATTATAAGTTCCAGATCAAAATATTTAAAATTGCTGACATTTCAAGGCTGCAATTATCAGATGAAACGCCACACTGCAACGTCAGTGGTTTTAAAACATTTACTCATATTTAAACATACTATTCATTACCCTTCATCATGCATGGGAGCAGTGAATATTTCCATCATGTTCTGAAGGTGAATTTCCAGAGTTGAAATAGAATTTCTGCTTGTACCATAAAATATATATGCATATGTATATACTATATACTATATATATATGCCAGCCTGGGTCTCAGAAATGGTAAATGTCATGTTCATTCTATGAAATGAAGAAATGATAGTCTCATATTCAAATACTGAGTAGTCTTTCATATATAAGATTGTATTTACTAAAGATAATGCATAATTATAAATATTTTAGCCATTGGTCCTTTTGGAGAGAAGTTTCAGAATACTTACTTTGTTGTGTAAATAACATCTTCTAAAGAGTATGCTCACAGTCGATGCATTTCATCAGAAGGATAGCAATGGACCCTGAAGGTTTTATATGTGTATGTGTATATATATATATATATATATATATATATATATATATATATATATATATATATATATAGGTGTACTTTGTTGCATTGAAAGCTAATTTCACTGAATTTGAATTCACCTTGACCAAATCGCCGAAAGCTCAAATTACTGAAAACTCATTTCACCGAATCTCATTTTACTGAAGTGAAATACTGGCACTGTCTAGAGTACTGTAAGGCAAGTAAAAGCTATATGCCGTTTTCCCCACTGTAGTGCCATCCTGGAGTTAGTATATATAGTTGGGAGGGTGTGGTGGGCACAGCCCCCCACATTGGTGGGTGTGGGGGGCATAGACCTCACCTAGTTTGGTTTTATAGTATATTTCACTGAAAGCTTCAAAACAATACATTTTAAACCATAGACATGCATACTTACAACACCAATGACTAACTCTTTCCAGAAGAAAATATAAACCCAAACTAAGTGGGGGGCTATGCCACCCACACATCCCAATGTGGAGGCCCATGCCCCACACACACCCCAACTATATATACTAACTACAGGAATACACTACAGTAGTGAAAAGGGCATAGACGTTTTACTTGCCTTACCGTATTCTACACAGTGCCAGTACTTCACTTCAGTGAAATGACATTCAGTGAAATGAGTTTTCAGTAATTTGAGCTTTCAGCGATTTGGTCAGGGTGAATTCAAATTCAGCAAAATGAGCTTTCAATGAAACAAAGTAGACCCATTTTATATAAATAAATATATATATATATGGATTCACTTTATATCCTCGAAAAACTAAAATATTGAAATTCAGTATTTCGAGGCTATAAAGTCTAAACCTTAAAACAATGAAAACTCAGAAGCGTGAAATTCAAAATCTCGCACACCGGAGATTTTGAATTAGCGCTTCTACTCCACACACACACACACACACACACACACACACACACACACACACACACACACACACACACACACACACACACACACACACACACACACACACACACCTTTCTCCCCACACACACCACACACACTAACCCACACACTTACCTGAATCCATAACCACAGTGAAACACCAGAAGTGCTAATTCAAAATGTGTGGGTCTATGTATATATATATATATATATATATATATATATATATATAGGTTCATAGGTTCATAGGTTCATACTAGGCTATCTGCCCAAGGGCATTTATAAGCCTAGCCCATAGTTATGTGGCTTTCGCCACCCCTTTAGTTTGAATAAAAACTATGCCTATCATTTTGCTGTGCCTCTGTCAAGCAGTGACGCTGAAGTAATCCCTGGGGTATATCTGCAATCTCCCATCCATTGGTCAAGATTCCTCTTGAACAAGACCAGAGAGGTGCTCTGCCTCACATGTACCGGGATTTTGTTCCACAGCATAGGGAGTCTCTGGGTGATGAATCTGTCCCTCCAGCACGTTCTATTTATAACCGTGTCAAGGTTTAAGTCTCCGCCTTGTGGTTCTGAGGGATCTAGATTTTTGAGGTGAAGCATATTCATCAAATCTGGGTTTGACATGGCCTTATATGTCAGGCACAGGTCACCTCTGAGCAAGCGGTATGAGACTGAATAGAGCTGGAGTTCTTTCAGTCGGGCAGCATAAGACATATTTTTGAGACCCTTTATCCTTTTGGTGAGGAACTTTTGGGGCCTTTCAAGCTGCAGCAGGTGTCTGGTCAGATACATTCCGAACGGGGCATTGTACTCAATCATAGGTCTAATAAGTGATGAGTACAGGGGACGATGACCTCCCTTGATCTAGATGTGAATCCCTTCATGATCAGGTGGGTGATATAGAAGGTTTTCCTAACTACTTTAGCAACATGAGTGTCAAACGAAAGGCTACTGTCAACCTGGGTCCCCAGATCTCTGATGACTTTTTCTGTGCTCAGTGGATTGCCACCTATATGGTAGCTAGGGGTAGCCTTGTTTTTCCCAAAGGGTATGACTATGCATTTTTGGCGCTTAACTTCAGGCCATGGCTCTGGCACCAGTTATCCATTTCTGTGAGGCCCTTCTGGAGGATATCTGTGTCAGATGTGTTTTCGACTATGGCCAGTTTGCAGTCATCTGCAAACTTTGTCAGCCATAACCCTCCTGTGTTTGCTTGTACTTCAGAAAAGTAGATGCCGAACAAGAGTGGACCCAGGACTGAGCCCTGTGGGACACCACTTGTGACAGGCTTTGAGTCTGACATGGCTCCAGCAACTCTGACCCTGTGGGTTCTGTCACTTAGCCAGTTTGCAACCCATCTTGTGATGTATGGGTTTACATTCAAGCTGATGAGTTTTTCGATGATACCTGAGTGGGGTATTGTGTCAAGGCCTTTGCCAGGTCGAGGTAGGCTGTATGGACTGCCTTTCCTCATCAATGGCCTTGGTGACTGTCTCAAAAAGTCAACCAAGTTTAAGAGGCAGGATCTGCCTTTGACAAAGCCAAACTGAGTTGGATCCAAAGTCTGCAAGTTCCCTATGTCTTTATTTATGAGTTCCATTATGATCCTCTCCATGGCTTTGCAGATAAGGCTTGTCAAGCTAATGGGCGGTAATTTCCAGGGTCTGTGGAGGCACCGCCTTATGAAGTGGGACCACAGTCGCCAGGCGCCACTCCTTGCACGTGATCCTGAGGTGAGGCTAAGATTAAACAGCTGTCCTAACTGTGGGTTTAATTCCTCATTGAGTTCATGAAGCACACAGCCGGGGACACCATCCGGTCCCATGGATGCTGTGTTTTTGCCTTAGTGAGGGCAGTTCTCACCTGGGCGTTGGAGATGTTTGGGGGCTACAATCCTCTGGAATAGATATCTCCTTTGGGGAGGGGAGAAGTTTGCACTGAACCTGTCAGCCAGTATGTTGGCAATGTGTGTAGGTTCAGTAATTTTCACATCATTTTGAACTAATTCTGAGCATATCTGGGAGTTTCCTCCTAGGTTTCTAACATAGCTAAAGAAGGCCTTATGATTGTCTTTAGAGTCCTTGGCGATTTTTCTCTCAAAATTTGCCTTGGATGATTTTATGAGAGCTCTTAGTTTTTACTTATAATGATCAAAGGTGTCTTACCTTTCAAGGATTTTGCTCTATCTTGTAGTAGCTTCCTCCTTTGTTGTAGAGCTTGTTTATGGCTGGGGTCCACCAGACTGGACGCTTGCCTTTTGTACAGAGAGTCTTAGTTTGGTTTGGGATTGCCTGATCCATGCAGTCCTGTAGGTGCTGGTAGAAGGCATTTGTAAGTGATTCAGTGGTTTGAGTAATGTTTACCACTGGCTCAGGGGCCTTAAAGGAGACCACACTAGTTTTTAGAAGTGTGAAATCGGCTTTTGAGAAGTTTTTCACTGTGGTCTTTTTGTTTCAGGTGGGGCGGGATGAGGACCTCCAGCGAGATTAGTTTATGATCTGATCTCACCAGTGAGGGGTATACTTCGGTGTTGAACATTTTGATCCCATGTTCATGATGATGAGATCAAGTATGTTTTCTCCTCTTGTGGGGATGGTGACTAGTTGTTCCATGGCATTTGAGTTTATGAACTCCAGGAATCTTTGGGTTAGAGTGTTCGGGCTTGAGTAGTGTTCCCAGTCTATATTAGGGTAGTTAAAGTCACCTAGTATGATGGTGTTTGGAGATACATTTATCCCTCCAATGTTTTCAGGAAGGCCATGTGAGGTTCCTGAGTTTGAGAGGGTGGCCTGTAACATGCTACAAATTGCAGAGCAGTCTTGCCTATGGTTAATTGCACCTGGATGGTCTCCGATGCATCATGCGTTGCCACCAACCTTGAGGTGTGGGTGTCCTTTATGAATATGGACACCCTCCTTTCTTGGTGTTGTCCGGATTTTGGGGCCGAACGCATGATATGAGGTGAAACCTGTTAGTGCTGGGGTGCTCTCAGGAGCCTTGAACCAGGTTTCTGTCACAGCACAGACATCGATGTTCTCCATATTGAGAAGGGCCTCGAGTGCATCTTGAGATTGAGACTTCTGGCATTGAGCAGCATTACCCTTAGTTTTTTCCTTTTGGTGTTCTAGGGTGGTAGGTTTAGAATTTGAGCCTTGCCTAAAAAGGCACTATGGGGTGGCAAGAGCCTTTGCCAATATCCGGAAGCCCAGGGGTGACAGGTGCAAGCCGTCCCTGCGAAGCAGCGTGGCTTGTCCAGCATGTCATCCCAGGCAGACAGACATTGATCCTTTGAATGACACCAGAATTTAAGCCAATTATTAAAGCTGATCATCTTATCACTGTATTGTGGCATCATTCTAGGTGAAGGTAGGATACTGCTCAAGGTCAGGGTCATACCTGCCTGGGCTACATAATCAGAGAGCTCCTCGATGTCCCTTTTCATGTAGTCCAAGGAGGTACGTCTCAGGTCGTTGACACCAGCGTGGACAATGACTGAGTCGTACTTGTACCTGCTGTTGAGAGACCTGAGTGCTTGCGTTATGTTATATGCATGCATGTATGTATATATAGGTCATCCTATCAGAGTTTTAAGACTTGTCGATATGAATTCCAAATTGCAATCTTTGGAAGACATCAGTTAAGTGTTAAACTCACTGTTATACCTAAAATGTGTTTTTTGAAGGGGAACAATCCTCCCTGCATCCTAATATATGGGGCTGCACCCACACACACCCTTAGTTATGTGTACTACTGCAGTTTGAAAGTTAGTATATTTTTTCCATAATCTTACTTTAATTCTTGCTGCTCTATAGATCAAACTTATAATCTTCAAACATATCTTAGGAATACCATGTATAGAACTACACCGAATGAGCTGAGAACTACACAAGTAACATACGTATGCAATATCATGCAAAAATGACACAGCAGAGTTAAAGAGCTGCCTCATTGCACTTCATAGGTGCCCTTATGTTAGGCTGTGCCAGAATAGACAAATGGCAACTTTGAATTAGACTGGGTTGTTATTAAACATAAATAAGAGTGAAGAAAGATGATTTGGCCATCTACTCTTTTTCACTGTGTAACATAAATTCTATAAAATTATTCAGTTTTCATAGGATACCTTAACTTAGCCTAAAATAAAGAACCAAATTAAACCCACTGTTGAAGTAACAAGTTGTTACTAGACTTGCAGTCCAAGAACTGAGGAAGGAGCCATACTCAAATTTCCAGTTGCCCCAAGCATTGTCTGGTTAAGTGACTTATTCAAGGATACAAAGTAAGGAAATGGGGACTGAGGGAATCAAATCTTAAATGTGCAAGAACTACAACTCCCAGCCTTATAACCCAGTGTCAACAATCAACTTGGCCTTGACAAATGTGTAAATAAATCTGCCAGAAAATTTCTTACTTCAAAAATCTACTTACATATTATACATTACTCGTAAAAACTGGAATTTAAACTATGAGAATTGTAGAACTAAAATATTACTATCACAACAGTCATTTATGTCCTTGCTATGTTCAAACACTCTCTTCCTGAATTATCTACTTGTTTTAGGGTTCCAGATGTATGTCTGAAGACTATACCTACGATCCCTGGAACTTACAGAGACATTTATACTAAGTCCAAAATAGCTGTACCTTAAGAGTATTTCCTTTTCTTTGAGATGCAAAAATCTCAGTGGATGTGTGTGTGTGTGTGTGTGTGTGTGTGTGTGTGTGTGTGTGTGTGTGTGTGTGTGTGTGTGTGTGTGTGTGTGTGTGAAAAGAGTAGGGGAAGTTGCCCAATACCCTGGCCAAATTTCCCCTAGTAGTATGAATGTAATCTTGTGTCACCCTTGAAAAGGGGCTACTATTAGCCTAGTAGGGCTGACCCTGTCTAGAAAGGATGGATAAATAAATAAATAAATACATAATATATAAAAGTGCATGTTTCAAAATTCACATTAATGAATTTTGAGCTTCCTACAGGGAGTTCTCATTTTAATGTATTTGTATTAGATCTTTGGGAAAGATGCAAGCCCAAAACATCATTCCTCACTCTTATGTCTTTCTAAGTAAATGTTAATTCTAATATGGAGTCAGAATTTGTTTTTCTGCAGATTTTGTTGTATAAGTGTCACCTCTATTTTTAAATCTTTGTTATTTCAAGTTTTGTAGCTGTAATATTTCAGTGTGCTTTCTATATCTTCTTAGTGGCACTGCTGTTTTATCACAAAAGGGACAGAGGTCCCAATACTGATGTTAATGTGCAACTCATCACTTACACAGATGTCTTCCTTGTCACATGGCATGACACATTGGTAGAAAATATTTCATACATGTAAAGACAGTTGGGTAACTTCTTTCTTTTGTCCTCAGAAAAATAAACTTCCTGTGATGGTCACACAAGGGTTGACGATATACTTTTTTGGCCTTATTACACACATACCAGAAGGTGTTGTTTTTGTTGTATTAACAAACGACAGACAAAAAGTCATGAAAATCTCTGTAGTTCACTAGTTAGGATTAATTTCAGACTGCCAATAGTATTAAAAATAGCCATATCTAGTTATTACATATGTGTGTGTGTGTGTGTGTGTGTGTGTGTGTGTGTGTGTGTGTGTGTGTGTGTGTGTGTGTGTGTGTGTGTATGCAAACCTATTGATCTGAGTATCTGTGTGCCACTCTTTTTTATATCTCTATGTATCTGTGTTCTACCACTCAGCTTCTAGGATTTAAGGAAAGCACTATGAGTTGTGTCCTATGATTTAACATTGCTCCCCCTAGATTTACTGTTTTTCTTTATTAAATCAAATCTGTTTATATTGATTAAGAGTATAAATGTTAATAAATAAATGAAGTAAATCCACACAAAGAATCCTTTATGAATAATGGTATAAAATATAGTATCTGAAAATCTTCTGTTCAGAAAATTAAAAATGGGGCCTCTGTGTGACCCTCTGATATTTTAAGTCTAGTGCTATGACTTGTTAATGCTTAGATGTTGAGAGGTATGATAGTATATATGCATATGTGTATGTGAATGCGCGCACACGGGTGCACACGTGTGTGTGTGTGTGTGTGTGTGTGTGTGTGTGTGTGTGTGTGTGTGTGTGTGTGTGTGTGTGTGTGTGTGTGTGTGTGTGTGTGTTTGCATGCTAATTCTTCCCAAAAAAAAAGAATTTCCTTAATACATCACTTAGGGCTAATGTAAGTGCACAGACCAAGCTTACAAGATACATAGAACATGCATCAACAAACATTTATGGCCAGGAAGGCCTTATATCCCTTCATTTTGGGTTGGGAACATGAGTAGGGCATAAAAATAGAAAATCCCTTTGGCCACAAGTTTGTTATTGCAATGGATGCCTTGGTTTCCTCTGAGGCAATGGGAGGGTGTCAGAGGGTTACTCCTGGCATTTAAGATTGAGGAAAAAAATAATGACATAGTCTACTCTATAATGGCCAAAAAATTATTTAAAATAGAAGAAATGGATGCATTATATAAAGGGTCTTTTTCATTCTGAACAACACAAATGTCAGACAAGGAAAGTGTATGCAATTGACTTAGTGAGAGAAAGCAAGAAAGAGAGCTGCACTAACACCATTAGTTAACCTGCACTCAAGGGTATAACTAGGCATATTTGGTGTACTCAGATAAGTATTTTTACCAAGGATCTGTTAGCAATTTTATTGTACAAAGAGCACAGAATTTGTTGAACTGTTTAAATTAATGTTTATGAGATACTGCTATATAAAACATGATTATGTTAGAGGAATGCACCTCTAAAAACAGACAGTCTGTGTTCATAAGTTACAGCACTTAAAAATATGTTACTTTCCTTTGTATGTGGGGACAACATTTAAAGGGCTGAGTATATTTTTTAAGTGAGAAGTAGATGATGAGGGCAACAACATTAGGTCTGAGTACAAAACATTTATATCTGGCTTCAGCCCTGTCTGTACTTAACCAACATTCTAATGACAACAATAATTTAAAGAAAGAGGACAGACATCTTAAACTCACTTTTTCCAAAGCAAATGGGAGAAATGGCCCCTGAGGGTACTAATAGCAGTGTGGAAAGAAAGGCATATCCCAGATGACTGGAGAATAAGCATACTCATGCCAGTGTACAAGAACAAAGGGGACATCCACAGCTGTGGGCTGTACAGAGGCATCAAACTCCTATCACATTGCATGAAAGTTCTGGAGAGGGTGATTGATAAACGGATATGCAGAGTAGTAGAATGTAAGATGGGGGATGAGCAGTTTGGATTCAGATTAGGATGCAGCACAACTAAGCCGATGTTTGCATTGAGACAGATACTTGAGAAGAAGCTAGAGATGAGGACAGAGTCCATCTGGGCATTCCTAGATTTGGAGAAAGCATATGACAAGGTCTCAAGAAAGCTGACCTGGGCAGTACTGCAGTTGTTTGAAGTCCCAGAAACATTTGTAGAATTAGTGCAGGCTATGTACAAGGACCCAATGACTCAAGTACGAACAATATTCGGCCTCACAGAGGGGTTCCCAATGGGAGTGGGTGTACATCAGGGTTCAGCTCTGAGCCCACTGCTGTTCATACTGGTGATGGACTACATTAGCAAATAGGCTGGAGGAGACAGATCAGCAAAGCTGCTGTATGCAGACAATGTGGCAGTACAGGCAGACTCTGAGCTAGAAATTTAGCAAAGGATAGGAGAATGGAATGCAAATCTGAAGGCACATGGGATGACATTAAGCACAGATAAGATGGTGGTAATGGCAGCAAATTGGGGAAATCAGAAGAAGCTGAAAATAGAGATAGAAGGTAAGATAGTGGAACAGGTAAACAGCTTCAAGTATCTGAGAGGGGTAGTTGAGGAGAAGGGTAGTCTGAATGAAGAGGTCAAAGCTAGAAACAGAGGGCTGCAGCCAACTGGCATAGAGTATTAGATATAGTCTGTGACAGAAGAATGCCAAAGAAGCTGAAAAGTAAGGTGTACAAGATAGTGGCGTGACCAGTACTACTGTATGGTACAGAAACCTGTGCAGTAAAGGCAGAACAGTTGAAGAAGCTAGAGGTGATGGAAATGAAGTGCCTGAGAAAGGTGGTAGGATGCACACTGTGGGACAGATGAAGAAATGAGAACATAAGAGCAGAAGCCAAAGTAGCTCCAATTGCAGAAAATATCAAAGAAAACAGATTACAATGGTATGGTCACGTGTAGAAAAGCAGAAGACAATCTGGTGAGGGAGATTTGGGACAGACAGGAAGAAGGTAAGAGGAAGCGAGGACATCCAGCAAAGTGGTGGATGGATTGTGTGAAAGAAGATCTGCGACAGTCAGGCATGAGTGTTGAAGAAGGCAGGAGTGTGGCACTGAATTGAAAGAGTTGGCGACAGTTAACATGATACTCTGACCCCATGTAGAAGAAATGGGAAAAAGGAGGCTGATGATGATGATGATGATTGTGTAGAAGAATTTAATGATACAGTTCATTAAAGTTCACAGATTTTATACAGTCTCTGATAATATGCTTATATTTTTACATCATTGTTGTCGGTCTCTGTTTTTTAAACATGTGCTTAGGAGTATATTCCACATTCCTACTGTAAGTGGGGAGAGTTTTGTGCTTTTTGGTATTTAAATTTTATTCTAATTAGATATCTGGATTTTTAAATGGATATTCCTATTTTCAAGGACCTTTTTCATATGCTCAGTGTCTGCAGGTTAAAAGGTATGTTTGCTATACCTCTGTATACTGAAACATAGCAGAGCAATGGCTGCGTGCAGACAGCCACATATAATGCAAGGGCACATGGGGTTCGGCCATTATTGTAGCACTTGGTGTATAGCAGCTGTATATTGCAACAACTCTGTCATATGTCATTGCTTGCACACCATCGTGGAGCATGGTACAGCATAAGCATGTAAATGAAAGGTAGATCACACATGTGCCCATGTTTGCAAACCAATTTGCTTACATCTTCACTCTTACAAGTTTGTAAACAAATATATCGTTGAGCCCTGTAGAATGAAACTGAACTCCTGGCTCAAATATTCAAGTGACCTATCTCATGCAGATTATGAACATCTGCCGATTTGAGTTTTACTTGCAGGCTGGAGGATGATATCCTTATAACAGCGGGTTCTGGCTGGTACAGAGTATGACAGCTAAACAGTTTGGAAGAGATGAGCAGTTACAGCTCTCCTTTGTACACGCAAATAACATGGCATTAGTGTAACTGTCCCTTCTTTTAAACCACTTCACTAACAAGCTGCCTGCAGGAGGCTTGTAGTAGATAGTCACTGGTACACTAGTAAGATGTAATGTGATTTAACTTTCTGCAGAAGTATGCAAACCAGTTTTTGTTCACATTCCATTGACCTCCAACACACTGTTGCCCTTCATGACATTTCTTTAACTCTACTTTTCGTCACCAGAAAGAGCTACAATACATGATCTGTGTGTCATGGTATGTAGCTTTCAGACCATTGTTTGTTTGAGGAAAGTAAACCTTAGGTATTAGTAGCCTAAGCAGTTTAATGTAAACCTTTCCAACACATTGCTAGGCATCTGTATGCTTATCCATTTGTATACATATGCCCCACTTACAAGGCATTTCTTTCACGTTTTAAGTGCAATTTGTAGAGAAGAGTAGAATGTTCCTAAACTAGAAAGGACATGTTGTCCCTATGCTGGTATTAATGTACAATAACATTCATTCACTCAAAAATGACTTGTATTAGTGCTTCTTTTCCAGACTGAGTACAAGTTAAATCTGAATGAAATTCAAATAAAATAGTTAATGCAACCATGACATTAAAAAAGGGAATACAATATCCTTTTTCATTGTAACTTTGCTCCTTATCATGTTTAATTTCAAAGCTGTCTGTATTTTTGAGTAATTCTCCATCTCAGGAAAATATTTTCTAACCTTCAGTGGTTCAGGTGTCATAGAGGATGTTGCATTTTTTATTTCTTATTTATATTTGTGTATCAGTTAAATATGTTGTTCATGTGTCAGGTATTGTCTTTTGTTAATTTGTTCCAAACATTTATATTCCACTACTTATATCTGTATTTAGTCTGGTGTGGTGCATGTGTAATAAAGGTTGTTGCACCACTATTTTTAAACCTCTTACATGCTTCATATAACACCTGTTTCAAACTCTGACTCATACCTAAGCTAAGTGTACCTCTATTAGATACCCATAAAGAAAAGAAAAAAACAAAGGATAAGATGAGGAAAATACGAAAGTCCTAAGCTAAAAAAAGCGCTAAGCAGATGTTCGACGATTTTTCATAGGACAGCTAAAAAGCAATTAATTTTCATTTGTTAGGAATTAGAACTGAAAATGCTGTTTCCAAAAAACATTTTCTTCATTTTGCAGTTTGTCTTTTAGGACCTCAGCTAGCTATGAAAATTCAAATGAGAAGAAATTATTAAATTATTCAGAATCGCTTGGCAGTTTATTCTAACAGTTTAATATTTTGCATATTTTTTATATCTATACACTTACTATAGAATAACTGAAGCCATCTAAAGACCTCAGTATTATCGCCTTGAACTGTATGGCGTTACAAAATATTTCAGTGTTCTTGCTTTCCTTGACATGGTTGCTGCTGCCAACATCCTAAATACCCTTTGCTCTCAAGAAATTACTTATCTGAACATTCCCTTGACCTTAACTTTAGTCCCTGTGGAACATTCTGCAGTAAGAAATAAGACGATTGATAGATACGACAGCTTCTGTCAGACAGGACTGAATCTGAACTTTAATAAAGCATTTTGCAGGAAAGAAAACATAAATTTACCCTAGACTTTTAATGCATCTGCTGCATTATTGTCTTTTCACAACCATATTTCTTTAATGATTAGTTCAATGGAGGTCAGTGTAGAGGTCTTAAAAAGACTTAGATTTCCATTTTTAAATAGATGCTGGTTTTAACATTTGCTTTAACTCCATACACACATCAAGTTTTTCTTATTACAGTGTTTTTCCCCTTTTAATCCAATCTCAAGACTGCCACAAATAAAGGCAACTTGATTAAAATATTGCTTCCTGTGTTCTAAACTGAAACTGTTCTACATTTCTCTGAACTTAATTTTGATCTTTATAAAATCTTATACTATATCCATAAGGTAGTTGTCACATCATTTGTTACATGTAAAATGTTTGAATAAGGGAGTGGTAGCTTTATCCCTGATGTTACATCCTTAAAATACAGAGCAATTGTGTAAATTACTGAAAATTCAAACAATAATACATCCAAGGGGCCAATATATATGTTGTATCAGTTATATATGACCAGATTTACAACTTAAATCAAAGCTATCATCTAGGGATAAAATCAAAGCTATCATCTGGGGATACTCCTCTGAGACTAAAGAAAAGCAGCAACATTTAATAATTTTCCAAGTTTAACAGTCAAATGTAAATTAAAAAGTCAATACTAACTAAATGATACAATCTGTCTCAATGCAGAGCATTTTTCTTCCTTTTAATCCAACATCAGTTATATCACAAATAAGAAACCACTGTTTAATTATTAAGCTATCTGTTTTTTGTCAGCATCTGATTTTTCCATCTATCTCTAAATAATCTTTAGGCTTCTTTGAAAGCATAGGTATTTTCCTTGGATTATTACCTGCAGCATTGCTTAATTCATTTAGCAGTGTTTGGTTAATGCAAGTCAGGGAGCTTGTAAGGAGTAACTACATCTCAGGTATTTGTCAACAATCAACAATTCCAGTAACATAGTTAGCAGGACATAGTTAAGGAGAATGACTGTGGGTAGAAACAACCAACTCAAGTCTTTTAAGTTTGTTAGTAGTCACATATAGCTAACTTTAGACCATAATTAGGAAATGTGGACTAGGATTACAGCTCTCATTAAAAATAATAAACTATTAACTTTTCAAGCCAAATATTCAACAGAACACTAAAATGTTACGTATGAGATAGTGTTGTCTACTGGAAAAAATCATAAGAGGTAAAGAAAAAGACAAAAATGACACTATTTTTGGAGGCAATGACAAAATCGAGAAATCACTGTATAGCTAATGTAAGGCACTAAAGAGACAGGACCACAAAATAATTGCACTGCATTTTTAATTGTGGAGATTTTCACTGAATGTGTCCATTGAAAATTAATTTAAGTTAAATTCAGCAATTTGCTAACTAAAATAAAAACAAATTAAGCAATAAATATATACTCTTTTAACTACAGTGTAGTCTGCTCCTTTAAAATAACAACAAAGAGGTAAAAGCCTTGACTATGAAATAATGATGTCATATCAGCTGATGTTTTTGAAGCTTAGAAAGGGATTTAATGTAGAACATTGAAATGGAACTGACTATATTATAATTACATGTCGCTTAGACATTGAATGCAGTTTGAATGAAATATCAGAAGGTACAGGAATTAAAATCAGTTCACTGGGGGAGGGGAGAGTGGGAGCATCAATACGGGCCTTTACGCTTCTCTAACCTTATATAATATCAATGAGGTAATTACCCAAGTAAGATAATGTTTTATGCAGCTGAAGTGACATGAGTATCATTTCAAATGCTCAATGGACACTTGACCAGGTACCATCTCATGGAATATTTATATGAAAAAAAATCTCTGCACGGAAGACACAATATATACCTTACTCTAATGTTCATTCACTTTGGAGTTGTATATCAGGAGGAATATGAGTGATTCTTTTTTTTTCAATATAAATTCCCCAGATTGTCAGATTACCTTTTTTGGCTGAGCATTATTCCATAGTGGTGCTAGAACAATGACTCTGCACCGATAAAATGTAGTTGGGTTCAGGGCAGTGGCACTGATTTTTGTGCAATACCAGTTCAACATTCAGACCAAGGAAATTAATATATAAGCTTTTCTTAGCTCCTTATTAATCAGGCATTCAAGATATATATGGGGTGGTGTGAAGATAGGTGAAGGCTGCCAGCCTAGCTAGATAGAATTTTGTAGATAATTCTGTCATGTGTAAATATTAATATAAGCCATAGACTTGTTCTCTTAAATGGAAGAAAATGCTGTTAGATGTGGAACTGCAAAAATCTAACAACAGTGCACGCTGCTGTAGCAAAGCTGATAAGTCAAGCATTTTGAAATTCTCTGATTTAAAACTCGGAGCCGAGATGTCTAGAGGAAGGCATTCTGCCTATTGTTTTGTGGCCAGAGTTAATGGCTAGAATTTACATGTATAATTTCATTTATTGCTCTGGCTTCCTGACCAGCTGCAAGATCAAAAGGACTATTAACTTTTGAGTCTGTTAGCCTGGGAATGAGAAAAAAATTATGTAATCTGAAATGAATCAGTGGTACTGTGTTATCAATTTAAAGGCAGAAAGAATGACAGCATTTGAGCATTTGTCTTGAAAACATCCAACAGCACCAGCACTGTCTTTCTCTATATGTAAGTTTATTTTAGAACTGTGTTTTCTTTTAGATATAGCTAGGAACTAGGAAGATTAAATTCGTTTTTTTCTGTATTGATGTCAGAACTTTTCTACTGTATTATTTTAAGTATTTCTCTGTGATCTCCGAACTCTTGATTAGCACTGTGTAGTAAGAAGTATTGTCTTGTGTTTTTATTATTTTTTATTAAATATTTTAAACCTTTCAACTGTGGCTGTTTTGTGTAGAGATAATTTAAGCTCTAGAGTACATTACATGTATATAGTGATACTGTACAAAGTCACTCCAAATAAGCCTTGGCTGTTCAGTTGCAATTACCATTTGGATAACAATATTGCACAGTATAATTGGACAACCTTTCATAAGGGCATTTTGGTAGCTGTGGTGGCAAGTGGTACTATCATATAGTCTGGGTAAAAGGGGCACAGCTGGAGAACCTGTGCCAGCCTTCCCCAGGAGTCCCTGTGTGGTTGTATATAACTCTTATCGCAAAGTGTGTGTATGTGTGTGTGTGTGTGTGTGTGTGTGTGTGTGTGTGTGTGTGTGTGTGTGTGTGTGTGTGTCAGCTATTTGGGCAGGGACATGAAGCACTGGTTGGACAGAGAGGGTGCAGGAGGTTTTAGCTTGCCCACTAGGCTGAGATCTGGACCCTTTAGCTGTGCCAGTGAGGAGTGTTATTGGTGACCTGAAGAGAAAGAGGGAAACTGGCCCCAGACTGACTGTGATCTCTGTGTGCTCTTAAGGGAACTTGTACTTTACTGTGTTTGTATTTATTATCCTTTCCCATTATGGACGCCCCTCACTGGTGTTAGTGGTGAGGATTGAGGCTCCTTAATTGCTGGGTCAGTGCACGGGCATCACATATTAATTGTTTGGCAGTGGTGGGATGTCCATACCACATATTAATTGGTTAGTAAATACTAATTGGCTTGTAGTGGTGTGGGTAGTGTGAATTCCTGTAGCTTGTGTACAGTGATCACTGAAGGTGTTTTTGGACTCTAAATCAGACAAACAGTGAATACTTGAGTTCAGATTACAATTGTTTTATTTCTTTTTTAGCTTAGTTAGTCAGGGAGAGTAGGCAAGCATGTCAGCACAGGAGTATAGAAAGCTGACAAGGAGCCAGCTAGCTGAGATGTGCCAGGCTAAAGTACTGGTGCATGGAAACCTGACTAAGGCAGACATGATTGCAGCTTTGGTCACAGCTGCATCAGAAAATATCAACCCGGAGGACAATCAGACTGACAGTAGAGCTATACCACACTCAGATAATTGACAGCTCAACCAGAGTCCTTAAAAATCCATCTGGAGCTAAAGAGACTTGAGTTGGAGGCCAGGCGTTTGGAAACAGAAGCAGCTAAGAAACTGTGATGTTTGCAGGCTGAGAATGAGAAACTGTTACACTTGGAAGCTGAGGAGAAGGAAAGGCAGAGGCAGCATGAAAAGGAGATGCTGACTCTAGCCAGAGTCATGGAGGTAATGGGGAAGGGAGTAACAGGTCCCCAGATGCACAAAAGATCAGTAAATTTCTTCCGCATCTTACAGAGGGGAATAATTTTGATAGTTTCATTCATATGTCTGAGAGGGTATGTAAACATTATGATCTTGACCAAAGGCTCTGGGTACGGTTCCTGACCACCTTACTCCATCGTAAAGCTGTAACTGTGTTGTCTAAAATGTCTGACGTTGACTGTTTTAATTATACTACTGTTAAGAACTGTTTGTTAGAATGTTTTAAGCTAACACCTGAAACGTACAGGAAATACAGTTTCATGAGCTTAGAAGCAAGGCAGATGAAAGTGTGTGTGAATATGTTGCGGAACTGAGCACTTATTTTCATAGGTGGGTGAGTAGATGTCAGGTCACCACTTTTGAAGGGCTGACAGATCTTTTGGTGAGGGAACAAGCCCTTAGCACTTTGCCTGAGGACATGAGGATCTGGTTAGCTAATAGACAATGTGCTACTTCAGATGAGTTGGAGAAGAAGGGAGACCTATACCTAGCAATGAGGACATACCTGCACAGGAAAGGAACCCCCAGTACTGCTCATGGGTCTAAAGGAATCCATGGTGGACATCCCAGACTGCCCCAACAGAATATGTTAGTACCAGTGGAAGCCACTACTAGAGGTACACATCCAGGTCCTAGGGTTAAATGTTTTGAATGCAACCAGTGGGCCATGTGGCATACAGATGTTCACGGAGGCAAGGTAGGGAACAAAAGATGAAGGGAGCCAGTAAGTGGGGAAGACAAAATGCCAATAGTAAGTTGTCTTGAGACAACAGGGGTACCAAACTGTCATCCTGCAGATGTCCTGATAGGGAAGGATTTGGATGAGGCAGTACCATGTGCTTATGCAGTTACATGCAGTCAGGCTAGGAGACAAGCATGTGGGTCTGGTAGCCAGGGGGAGACCCAGACAGACTGCATACTTGCAGCCAGGACTGGTGAGGTGGTTACTTCAGGGAGGGAGCTACTCTGTAGCAGTGCGACTGAATGTAAGCCACAGCTGCTTGTGGGTATTGATGTTCCCTTGGACAGAGTAACTGCAAAGGTAGAGGTGAGTAGTAGTACCCAGTCTGACAGTGAGGCACCACTGTCAGAGGATGCCAGACTTCCTGTGGAAGGGGAGCTGGGAAGGGTTACAAAGAGAGATTTGAGAAAGGCTCAGCTCTCAGACCCTACATTGCAAGGCCTGAGGCAGGTAGCTAGTGAGGCATCTGATTCTCAAGGGAAGGGAGATTCTGTATACTGGGACAAAGAGTTACTGTATAGAGAGTGGACCCCTGAGGGAGGGCTCGAAGGTGAGAGAATACAGCAGTTGGTAGTGCCTACAGCCTAACATCTGGCAATTCTAGCCATAGCCCATGATATTCTTTGTGCAAGTCATATGGGCATAAAACATACAAAGAGACATATTATGCAGAACTTCTACTGGCCTGAAATTTCCAAAGATGTAACAGGGTACTGCAGGACCTGTGAGCAGTGCCAAAAGGTAGGCAAGGCAGGAGACAAGGTGAGAGCTCCTTTGATGCCTTTGCCTGTGATTGAGGAGCCATTTCAGAGGGTAGCTATGGATATTTTGGGTCCTCTGAGTACCCCAAGTTCCACAGGGAAAAATATATCCTAGTGGTAGTAGATTATGCTACAAGATACCCTGAGGCAGTGGCTTTGTCCTCCATTGAGGCAGAAAAGGTGGCAAATGCTTTGTTGGAGATTTTCAACAGGGTAGGTTTCCCAAAAGAAATGCTGACTGACAGAGGTGCCAATTTCATGTCCGACCTGCTGGCATATCAGTGGAAGTACTGTGGGGTGAAGCACATAAAGACCACCCCCTACCATCCTCAGACTACTGGTCTTGTTGAGGGGTTAAATTCTACAATCAAGTCCATGCTACAGGCATTTGCAGACCAGCTTAAGAGGAAGTGGGACAAATATTTGCCCCATCTGTTGTTTGCTTACAAAGAGGTCCCCCAGGAATCAACATGTTTTTCACCCTTTAAATTGCTGTATGGGCATAGGGTGAGGGGACCTCTAGATTTAATTCAAGATGAGTGGGAAGGTGAGTATAAATCTCACAAGGAGTCTGTTGTGGCATATATCCTAAACCTCAGGACAAGGCTCAGGGAACTCGTGGGCTTGGCCCAGAAGAAACTGGCAGAAGCCCGACAACAGAAAAAGCTATGCTATGACAGAATATGCTGTAGGGCAGCAGGTAATGGTTCTCATTCCTGTCATACACAACAAGCTGCAAGCAGGATGGAAGGTATGTTATGTTAACTACATGGTAGGACTGCTAGGCAGGAGCACAAATTGTACCATCTTAACATGATGAAACCTTACCATGATAGGGAGGCTCTTGTGCTGAGTATTTGCAGTGGGTTGCAGGAAAAGTCTGAGAGAGATCTGGTGACTGATCTCCTCAGTGAGTCTCATTCTGACACCTCAGTGGAAGGGTAGCAATGTCCCAGCAGCTATCTCCTATCCAGGTTCGAGAAATCTGAACAGTGTTACAGGAGTTTGAGGACATGTTCACTGGAAAACCAGGGTACACACACCTGGTGCAGCACCAGGTGGATACAGGACCCCAAGGGCCTATTAGGCAGGCCCCTTATAGGGTGCCTGAGAGAGTCAAACAGACACTGAGGGAGGAGATACAGGATATGTTGGAACTAGGGGGTAATTCAAGAGTCCAACAGTCCCCGGGCCTCTCCAGTGGTGCTGGTGCCAAAGAAGGATGTCAGCACCAGGTTCTGTGTGGTCTACAGGAAATTAAATAGTCACACAGAGTCAGATGTTTACCCCATGCCTAGGACAGATGAGGGCCTAGAGCAGCTGGGTGGTGCTAAGTATCTTACAACCATTGCTCTTACCAGGGGTTACTGGGAGGTGCCCTTGACTCCCAGTGCTAGAGAGAGGTCAGCCTTTGCAACTGCTTTTCGCTTGCATGAGTTCACAAAGATGCCCTTTGAGATGACAAATGCCCCAGCAACTTTCCAGAGGTTGGTAAAACATATCCTAGCAGGAGCAAGAGGGTTTGCCCTTGCTCACATAGATGATATTGCCATCTACAGCCATTCCTGGCATGAGCACCTTCAACATGTCAGGGAGGTTCTGGGAAGACTAAAGAGGGCAGGGTTGACCATTAAGCCGAGCAAATGTCAGGTAAGTATGGCAGAGGTCTCCTACCTGGGACATAGAGTAGGGAGTGGTAAGATCAGGTCAGCACCTGCCAAAGTAGAAGCCATTCAGGCATGGCCTGCACGTGTTACCAAAAAGCAGGTAAGGGCATTCTTAGAGACAGCAGGGTACTACAGAAAGTTTGCCTCCAGTTATAGTACCATAGCTGCTCCCCCTCACAGACCTGACAAGGAAAAACAGGCCAGGTAAGGTAATATGGACCACAGCATGCGAGCAGGCATTCCAGAAGCTTAAAGAAGCTTTGGGAGAACCCCCTGTATTAGCCAGTCCAGATTACAGCAAAGAATGTTTTGTGCCAGTGGATGCTTCAAACCATGGGCTGGGGGCTGTACTTAGCCAGATTTCTTCAGGGGGAGAAGAGCACCCAGTGGTTTATCTCAGTCATAGGCTCCATCCCAGGGAGGAATGCTATGCAGCTGTAGAAAAGGAATGTTTAGCCATAGTGTGGGCACTGCAGAAACTTCACCCTTATCTGCATGAAAGAAACTTCACTGTAGTGACAGATCACAATTCCCTAACCTGGGTAAACAGAGCCAGCCAGCAAAATGCCAAGTTGCTAAAATGGAGCCTAGGGTTGCAAGCATATGATATGTCAGTGCAGCACTGCAGTGGGATTAGCAATGCCAATGCAAATAGGTTCTCAAGACAGGGGATGGGGTAAGGTATATTCAGATAGACCTCACCCACTCAAGCAACATTTCTCAAGGGTCACTTGAAAACTAGCTTGAGCTCTCCAGGGGAGGAGATATGTGAAGATAGGTGAAGGCTGTCAGCCTAGCTAGATAGAATGTTGTAGATAATTCTGTCATTTCTAAATATTAATATAAACCTCAGGCTTGTTCTCTTAAATGGAAGAAAATACTGTTAGATGTGGAACTGCAAAAATGTAACAACAGTGCACTCTGCTGTAACAAAGCTGATAAGTCAAGTACTGTGAAATTCCTTGATTTAAAACTCGGAGCCAAGATGTCTAGATGGAGGCATTCTGCCTATTGTTTTGAGGCCAGAGTTAATGGCTAGAATTTACATGTATAATTTATTTTATTGATCTGGCTTCCTGACCAGCTGCAATATCAAAAGGGCTATTAACATTTGAGTCTGTTAGCCTGGGAACCAGAAAGAAATGATGTAATCTGAAATGAATCAGTGGTAAAGTGTTATCAGTTTAACGAGAGAAAGAATGAGAGCATTTAGCATTTGTCTTGAAAACATCCAAATCACCAGCACTGTCTTGCCCTATATATAAATTTATTTTAGAACTGTGTTTTCTCTTAGCTATAGCTAGGAAATAGGAAGATTAGATTAGCCTTTTTTCTGTATTGATGTAAAAACGTTTCTATTGTATTATTTTAAGTATTTCTCTGTTGTCTCTGTTTAACACTGTGTAGTAAGACGTATTGTCCTATGTTTTTATTATTTATTATTAAATATTTTTTATTTATTTTATTTTTTTATTTATTTTATTTTACATTTGTTAACCAGGATAGTCCAACTGGCTACATGTCCATTTTCAGTGGAGGCCTGGGGAGAAAAGCTCCAAAGAAACACATATGCAAGGCATACAAATATATTTTACATGTTTCTAGTATATTCAACCAGACAATATAGATGAGCACACATTATTAATTCCTTCACAGAGACATAATAATATAATGATCAATACATATACAGACAATAAAGTATGTTAAATATCTAGCTAGAGATTTTTAAACCTTTCAACTGTGGCTATTTTGTGTAGAGATAATTTAAGCTCTAGAGTACATTGCATGTACATAGCGATACTGTATAAAGTCACTCCAAATAAGCCTTGACTGTTCAGTTGCACTTACTATTTGGATAATAATATTGCACAGTATAATTGGACACCCTTTCATAAGGGCCTTTTTGTAGCTGATAAATATTAGTGGGTGGTGGCAAGTGGTACTACTGTATAGTCTGGGTAAAAAGGGCACACCTGGAAAACCTTTGCCAACCTTCCCCAGGAGTTATTGTGTGGTTGTATATAACTCATCGCAAAGTGTGTGTCAGCTACTTGGGCAGGAACACAAAGCACTGGTTGGACAGAGAGGGTGCTGGAGGTTTTAGCTTGCCCACTAGGCTGAGATCTGGACCCTATAGCTGTGCCAGTGGGGAGTCTTATTGGGGACCTGGAGAGACAGGGAGAAACCAGTCCCAGACTGACTGTGATTTCTGTGTGCTCTTAAGCAAAATTGTACTTTACTGTGTGTGTATTTACTGTGTGTGTATTTATTATCCTTTCC
The DNA here is from genome assembly GCF_019279795.1 of Protopterus annectens. Lineage (NCBI taxonomy): Eukaryota > Metazoa > Chordata > Ceratodontiformes > Protopteridae > Protopterus > Protopterus annectens. The sequence continues at coordinate 1,729,519,731 of NC_056725.1, forward strand.
CAATATGGACGCCCCTCACTGGTGTTAGGATTGAGGCTCCTTGGTTGCTGGGCCAGTGCATGGGTGTCACAGGTGGATCGTCAACCTTGTGCAAAGAGCAGACACACAGTTCACCCTTAATGGTGGTCCTAAATCTTGCCTGACATTGAGTCCTATGCTGTATTTAAAATTTATAACACATATACTCTGTACACAATTCCCTAGAAGGCAGTCCATATAATTAAACTTCACTATTACTGTTCTCCAGTGACTGCGCATAGCAAGTACAATCTTGCTGCACTCAATAAAAAAAATATGTCCGTGGAGTACTAAAGAATTAATCTAAGATTGTGCAGAGATATTTCAGGATACTAAAGTAATAATCCAGGATGGTGCAGGCATATTTTAGGATACTAAAGCAATAATCTAGGAATGTGCAGGGGTATTTCAGAATATTAAAGCAATAATCCAGGACTGTGCAACTGTATTTCAGGATACTAAAGCAATAATCTAGGAATGTGCAGGGGTATTTCAGGATACTAAAGCAATAATCCAGGACTGTGCAGGGGTATTTCAGGATACTAAAGCAATAATCCAGGACTGTGCAAGGGTATTTCAGGATACTAAAATAATAATCTGGGACCGTGCAGGATACTAAAGCAATAATCCAAGACTGTACAAGCATATTTCAGGATACTAAAGAAATAATACAGGACTGTGCATGGGTATTTCAGGATAGGGATACTAAAGAAATAATACAGGAATGTTCATGGGTATTTTAGGATAGGAAAGCAATAATCCAGGACTGTGCATGGGGTGTTTCAGGATACTAAAGCAATAATCCAGGATTATGCAAGGATATTTCAGGATTCTAAAGCAATAATCCAGGATTGTGCATAGGTATTTCAGGATACTAAAGCAATAATCCAGGACTGTGCAGGTGTATTTTGGAATACTAAACAATAATCTGGAACCATGCAAGGGTATTTCATGATACTAAAGCAATAATTCAAAACTGCAAATGGGGTATTTCAGGATACTAAAGAAATAATCCAGGACTGTGTGTGGGTATTTCAGGATACTAAAACAATAATCCAGGACTGTGCAGGGGTATTTCACGATACTAAAGTAATAATCCAGGACTGTGCATTGGGTATTTCAGAATACTAAAGCAATAATATAGGATTATGCAGGGGTATTTCAGTATACTAAAGCAATAATCCAGGACTGTGCAGGGGTATTTCAGGATTTACCCACATTTGGTGTGGTTTGATAATGAGGGCAAAGCCCAGGTGTTTAAACAAAGCAATTATGGGCAAATAGTAATGCACCCATAAATGAGAGTGGATTATTACTTTTGTACAATAACATTATTAAGAAAGAGATTTTAACTTTCTTAATTAATACAATTGCATAAAAGCACTTCTGACTTCTTCCACATTGTCTTTGCTATACTGATGTACTATGCAGCATTCATAGGATCATAGGACTTTACTAGGCTAACAGTTTAAGAGTCCTTGCAAACCTAGCCAATAAAACCTGATTTTACCCAGTATATTAGTCAACACTACAACCTGTGAGAGATGCACTTATCTAGCCAAACTGGAGGTAAAGCTCTCTCCAATCAAGAGTGAACTTGACAGTCATGAGGAGAAGGTAACACTTGCACCACACCACACTAATCACATAGTCTCACTAAATCTACACCACCAAAATCCACACATAGAAACAAAAAAACTTTTGCGGAGGCTCTCAATAATAATCTGCTTAAACAACAGAGACCTCCAAAGCAGAAATGCAAGCAACCTCCACCCCCAACACAACCCAAATGACACATAGCTCGCAGACTATGTGCCACTCAACCACAGCCAATAAGGCAAAACAACGTACCCAAAACACTAGTCATAGGTGACTCTATAGTCAGGCACACTGATGTCCCACTCACCAGGCTAAACAAGGAGAAGGTTACTGTCAGCTGCCTGTCGGGTGCCAGGATCCGCCACATAACCCACGCACTCAGGTCACTCCACAACAAGTACAAATATGACTCTGTCATTGTCCATGTTGGTGTGAATGACCTGAGATGCGCCTTGCTGGACTACATGAAAAGAGACATGGAAGAGCTCTCCGATCTTGTAGCACAGGCAGGTATGACCCTAGCCCTGAGTAGCATTCTGCCATCACCCAGAATGATGCCGCAGTACAAGGACAAAATGATTGACTTCAACAATTGGCTAAGCTTCTGGTGCCATTCTAAAGGGATCCAGTATCTGTCTGCCTGGGATGACATGGTCGACAGACCACTATGCTTTGCCAGAGATGGCCTGCACCTGTCACCCTTGGGATTCCGGATACTGGCTAAGGTTCTTGCCGCCCCTATAGTGCCTTTTTTAGGCAAGGTTCAAATGACAAATTCACCACCGTAACAGGAACAGGCAAGCAAAAACTGAGGGTGATGCTACTCAATGTTAGAAGTCTAACTCTCAAAATGCATTCACTCAAGGCACTGCTTAAAATGGAGAACATCGATATCTGTACAGTGACTGAGACCTGGCTCAAGGCTCCAGAAAGCATCCCTGCACTACCAGGCTATAACTCATACAACACTTTTCGGCCATGTAACCTGGACCGAAACACCAAAGACGGAGGTGTGTCCATATTCATTAAGGATATCCACACCTCTAGGCTAGTTGCTCAACATAATGCAGCCGAGGTTATCCAAGTGCAACTAACTCTGGGCAAAACTGCAATCCAAATTGTAGCTTGCTACAGATCACCCACCATGCCCCAGGATTCCCACTCCTCTTTTCTTGATGTACTGGAAAATATTAGGGTTCAACCAAACACCCTAATAATGGGTGATTTCAACTACCCCACCATTAACTGGGAAAACTACTCATGTACCAACTCCTTTGCTCAACGCTTTCTGGAATTCATAAACTCCAATGCCCTGGATCAACTTATCCACACCTCCACCAGGGGCAACAATATCCTAAATCTAGTCATTACCAATGAGTGACTGATGTTCCACACTTGAAGTCAATGCCTCATTGGTCCGATCTGACCATAAGTTAATTACCCTAGATATCCACATCCTGCCCCCACCCCCCATTAAGGAAACCATGGTAAAACATTTTTCCAAAGCCAGCTTCATGCTTCTTAAGACAGAAGTGGTGAACTTCATGACACCCATGCAGATGGACAATACAGTTACGACTACTGAATCTTACACAATTGCACTTTATAAGCACTTACATGAGTGCATGGATCGTGCTATCCCAAGCAGAACCAAGACGCTATCCTCCAAAAAAAGGAAGCCAATCTATTGGTCCCCTGCCATAAACAAACTGGACAACAGAAGGAAGAAACTGTTGCAAAAGAGGGTAAAATCCCATGAGTGGAGGAACTCCCTGGTCAGCCTCAGTAAGAAGCTGTGATCCCTGATAAAATTCTCCAAAGCTAGTTACGAAAACAAAATCGCCACTGATTCTAAAGACAACCACAAAGCATTCTATAGCTATGTCAAGAATCTCAATGGCAACACTCAGATCTGCTCTGAGTTACAGCACAATGGCACTAAATATACAGACCCAACTGATATTGTCAACATCCTGGCAGATAGGTTCAGTGCTAACTTTATCCCCCTCTCACCCCCTAAAGAGCCCATCTCTGTACCGGAAGAATGCAAAGTTCCTGTAATCACGGCTGCACAGGTAAAAACCACACTCTCCAAAGCCAAGAACACAGCATCCATGGGACCAGACAACATCCCAGGCTGCATTCTACATGAACTACAGAACGAACTGGCACTCCACCTAAGTACCATGTTCAATCATAGACTCACCTCAGGCTTTGTGCCTGCTGAATGGCACACAGAGATGGTTATCCCACTCCACAAGGGGGGAGCCACCACGGACCCCAGGAACTACCGCCCCATTAGCCTGATGAGCCTAGTCTGCAAGGCCATGGAATGTATCATCATAGAACTTATAAACAAAGACATTGGTAATCTCCAAACTCTGGACCCCACCCAAGTCGTGTTTGTAAAATGCAGATCATGTCTCCTAAACCTGATAGACTTTCTTGAAGCAGTCACCAAAGCCGTAGACAAGGGTAAGGTGGTTCACACAGCCTATCTAGATCTTGCCAAGGCTTTCGGCACCATCCCCCACTCTGAAATTATAGATAAACTCACTAAACTAAGGTAAAAATCCGTATGTCACAAGATGGGTTGCCAACTGGCTCACTGACAGAGCCCACACTGTGAAAGTAGCAGACTCCAAATCCGACTTCAGACCAGTGACAAGTGGAGTACCACAGGGTTCAGTCCTGGGTCCTCTCCTGTTTGGTAGCTACTTCTCTGAAGTACAGGCTAACACAGAAGGTCTTTGGCTAACCAAGTTCCCAGATGGCTGCAAACTAGGAGCCATAATTAAAACTCCTAACGATGTGGACATCCTACAAAAGGGCCTCACTGAGACAGATGCCTGGTGTCAAAGCCATGGCCTCAAAGTCAATGCCAAAAAGTGCATTGTCATCCCCTTTGGTAAAAACTCTGTACCCATGAACTACAACATAGGCGGTAGTATACTTAACACCAAAAGTGTGATAAGAGACCTTGGGACACAGGTGGACAGTAGTCTCTCCTTTGATAATCACATTGCCACAGTAGTCAGGAAATCGTTCTATGTGGTACACCTCATCACAAAAGGTTTCTCATCCAGAAAAAAAGAGGTCACTGTTCCCCTCTACTCATCACTCATTAGACCCATTATAGAGTACAACGCTCCTTTTGTTATGTACCTCACAAGACATCTACAACAACTGGAAAGGCCGCAGAAATACCTCACAAAGAGGATTACTGGTCTCAAACAGATGCCCTACTCAGACCGTCTCAAAAAACTCCAGCTTTACTCCGTCGCATATCGCCTACTCAGAGGTGATCTCTGCCTAACATACAAAGCTATGTCAAACCCAGAGCTGTTGGACATGCTCCACTTAAAGAAATCCCAATCCCTCCAAGCTACACATTCTAGGGACCTAAACCTTTTCACCACAATAAACAGAACATGCTGGAGGGATAGATTCCTGTCCCAGAGACTTCCCATACTCTGGAATAAACTACCTATCTCTATCAAACAAAGCTCCTCATTAGCACTCTTCAAGAAAAATCTTGATGATTGGATGGGAAATAGGAAATTCACCCCGGGATCACCTCTGTGGCTCTGCTCGACAGTGGCACAGAAAAATTATTTTCTTGGGTGGCAAAAGCCAGGGTACCTTTTTGGCTGGGCTTGTATAGGCCCCAGGGCTGATAGCCTAGTGCCTACCTATGAACCTATGAACCTATATATGGCTCCTATGGGTTTCGGCCTTGATCTAGACTCTCCTAAAGGTGATCTACATCACTGAGGATTCAATGATTTTGCCCAGCTTGCAGTCATCAGGAAACTTTGTCATCCAAAGGATTACCACATTAGCCTTTCCTCCAGAGAAGTATATTCCGAGCAGGAGAGGTCAAAAGGTGCTTATTATAGGTCTATAGGCAAATATTAACCTAGCTGCTGATGAAGACCATTTGAAGCCTGGCCAATGTCCCTTTCAAAAGTGAGAATCAAACCATGTGCATTATGGCAGCAAGGTAAACACCTTAACTATTATACCAAACCCCAACCACGTACAAGACTTGTGAACCCATACTTGCACGGTACATCAGTGGAAGAGAAGCGACAGAGAAAACAGAATTTTCATTACTGTTTGCTTAGGTTTTTTTTTTAAGTATTAAAAATTAGACATTTACAGGGACAGTGCAATAATATGAGGAAAATTAAGTATGCTTCTCTTTTAGTTTTGCAGAATGTACCTGATTTTTCCCATAGTTTGGTGCATCCTTCGGTGAATGCCAGTAGAAGAGTCTGGACACTCAGTGGTACTTATGTTTTGTTGTTTGACGTATTTCTGGATAAGGCATCCTGCAATTGTCTGGGAGTACCATGAATGTGCCCCCCATCACAATAAAATCCATCCTGTCTACACTGTGACTGAGCTGCTTCAACTGCCCCACACAATGTCATGCATGCAGGTCAAGGTCACACCTGACGTGAATAGCGCTTATTAAAACAGGTTCAGATAGGATTGCAATGAGTACTCCAGATCACGATCACAACCTACAAGGTAGTGCACACAAATGTTTTCATGAAGCTGATATGAGGATATTGTGAGGTTTATACATGAATGTCCCCAGTACTATCCCACTAGCAGTCCTGTCAGGGTTAGCTTTTAGCATGGGCTAGAGAATTTTTGAACTGAGAAGAAACAATAGAGATAATAAAAAACAGAAAAGGCTATTTTGACAGGTCACACTTACATATTCATTTATTTATACATTTATATATGTATGAAGTTAGTCACTGTATTCATTTGTTTACTTATCTGTTTATTTATCTATTTTTTCTATTTTTGTAACTAGGTTGGTAGGCTGGTCGATAGACCATATTCAGGTCCAACCTGAGCCAATTTGGCAATTGCAGTTTTACTTTTTACAGTCTTGGTTGTAAGTTTGTTTATTTTTATCTTGTCCTTCTCTTGAGCTTTAGTCAACTGCTTGATAACATCAGCCTCCATCATCATCATCATTAGCTCAACATGGCCGTGGCTTCCTCCTTTCTTTTGCTTCATTCTGGAAAGTAATAAACTACTTTGATTCTGTCTGCTAAGACATCATTTTCCTCAGAATTGACATATGTCTATTACAATGATATCATATAGTAAAACTTCACCTAAGTCAACTGTATCATTATATGTCAAATCAATTAGTAACCATTCGTGCAGGAAAAACAACTCAGGGAAGTGCCATTGTAAATATCAGGTGTCACCAAGAAAGAACCTATGTGTTCAGAGATATCTGCTTGTTGTATCATACGTACAGCAAGCTTTCTGCCGCCCCTCCTTCATGTATTAGATGAGCTCACAGATGTTACTGTCCTACTGCCACTGAGGTAGGGTATCTCTGTCTGCCATGCTGGTCAGTAGGGATCATAGAAGACTCTGTGATCTAGAAAATTCTGTGCAGCAAAGATGGGTGACCATCTGAGCAACAAGACAGCTGTTTTAATCACTAATGGGGGGGTTAGGCAATGACCCATGTTTGGTCCCTGGTGAAAGTCGACTATTTCAGCATTCCAATAACGAGGTAGTATGTTGTACAAATTTGTGTGTTTACTCATGAATGCAGGTGTACTATAGCACCACAGCTAATGTGACAGGACTGTGGCTACCCCACTCTCTGCCCCTCTCCTTCTCCTTAACTTTTCCTAAGTGCTGAGCCAACATATAATTACCTCAAATAAAATGAAAACACCATCAGAACTTAAAGAAGTAGATATCTGAAGTTGGGTGATGCCATTCTGTAAATCAGCAGGGGTTGTATGGTATATTAAAATGAAGGTAACGGAGAGTAGAGCTGCTCAGGACACCAGAGATACAGAAACTAATATCAGAGAGAGAGGAAGAGATGGAAAGTAAATTATTGTTACAGCAGATCTGTTTTGACTTAGTCACCACATCAAATGTATCAGTGACTTCTTGCCATCTACCATCAAAGTTTGTGCAACAATACAGTACTATCAATGTGAGAAGTGTATAAATAAAGGAAGGAGATTTCCCCTAGAAATGTACTTTTTCCCTATGCTATTTTACTTTTCTTCTTCCATACAATTAAGCCATAAATAACTGCTTTAGTAGTCCTCTTATTAAAATCTAATAAAGAATTAATGTTTACAGAGGACAAGGTACTCATTGCCCTGATTAGCAATGATTGCACCTAAAGTTAATATGGTAAGAACCCCCATTGGTGCTTCTTGGTGCACATAAAATAATAGTGACTTTTACTACCCATTGAGATGTCATGTACATGAAAAGGTGGTACACACACTCACACACACACACACACACACACACACACACGCACACACACACACACACACACACACACACACACACACACACACACACACACACACACACACACACACACACACACACACACACACACACACATACACAAATGACAGCTTATGAATGAAGTTGTACAGTCACATACTTAAAAAACTGTAAAAAATATGCTAGCCAAAAGGTGTTTGCAAAGCACATTTACAATGCCTCTGGTGAACTAAATGAATGCTAGATCAAGTAGTTACTCCATATGTATTAAATGCTCTTTCAGGGTTATTCCATAAGGAATCATTATGTAAATACATGTATATCTTCAGCAGCAGGTAAAATGCATACAATAATGCTTATGATGTGAATAAAGTACATTTCATAGCCATTAGTTTGATTCCCACAGCTTCCACATAACTTTCTGACTATAAAAAATCATTTGACCAACTAGAGATCTGGTGGTTTCAGTGTATATTGCCAGACATTGTAGTTTATGCAGTGAAATATACCTTCAGGTTATTGCATTACATCTTTCAAGCTTGGTGTAATACATGTGGTGAAAAAAGTAAGAGGTTAATAGTTTAAATAGACTTGTAGTTCTCCAGTGTTGTTGTGTGTTCTTGCTCCACAGTTATAATTTATCACATGGATCTTAATGAGTCAGCTGGAATAAAAAATTCAGTCATCAGCTACTCTCCCAGCACAGACAATCACAGTGTTTATTTTCTAGTATTTGACAAGCAGATGTGGTGGAGAACAAGATGGTATCAGCTAACAGAGGCCTTGTAAAACTTTCCTTTCTTATCTTTATGCCACACCAACAATTCTTTCTATCGGTTTAAAGTATAAACTGATCACGATACTCCAAGGCAGACAATATTCTTCTTTGATCTAATCCATTTTGTTGATGGTACAAAGTGATTCAGTTGTTACATTTCTGCCCTATCAAAAGAATCTCAGATTGATTTCTGATTTCTGCTTACTTTTTGTAGGAAGTTTGCAGTGTAATCTCACATTCCCAAAAAGATTGTTTAATGTGTTTCTTCTATACTTTTCATATAATTATGCACCACATTTACCCTTGCCACTATAAGAGTCATGACCCACTTCTGTCACCTTATTAACACATAACAAATTTAAAGCTAGATGTAATAGTAGGTAATGCAGAAGTACACTGAGATTTGTTTCTTTCATAGTGCAACATCCTCGTAAATTATTGTTTTGAGAAAGGGAAAGGTGCGGTGCATTGTTTCCCCTTCAATGTCATTGCTTTATTTCCCTTAAGCTATCCTCTACATCAATTCCTGCATTAACCCAGAATCCACCTTTTGCATGTGACTTAACATTGCTAATGGCAGTTATTCTGTGATACCCAATAGTGTTTTTTTTGAGTTTGTATGTTATTGACTTAGCATTGCTTCAACAAATGCCTTAAGTGTATATTCTACTCAATATGCTCAAAACTGGCTTGCTGATGGAACCCAGGAGGTCAAAATTGGTGAAGCCACCTCCACCAAGTGGCCAGTCACTAGCAGAGTCCCCTAGGGCTCAGTACTGGGTCCAATTCTTTTTGACATCCATTTCTCTGAAATGGGCTCAAATGCTGAATGTCTATGGCTTACTAAGTTTGCAGATGATTGCAACTGGGGGTTATCATCGACTCCCCTGTAGACACTAGCATTCTTCAAGAAGGTCTATCTCCAACTAATAAATGGTGCCAAAGCTATGGTCTTAAACTCAATGCTAAGAGATGCATAATTGTACCCTTTTGGAAGTCAACTATCATGACTAATTATGATGTTGAGATCATGCCCGTAAGAAATGACCAAGTGGTCAGAGATCTGGGTATGCAAGTAGACAGTAACCTTACATTTGACTATTATGTGGCCACGATGGTGAGGAAATCTTATAAGTAAAGGCATGGCTTCTAGGTCCAAAGTGGTCATTATCCCACTGGACTCTGCCCTTATCAGACCAATCACAGAGTACAATGCTGTCATTGGCATGTACCTCACCAGGCATTTGCAGCAACTAGTGTGATCTCAGAGGTTCCTTACAAAAAGAATACAAGGCATAACAAACCTGCCTTACACAGAGTGCCTTAAAGTCCTTTCCCTCTAGTCAGTCTCCTATAGATTGCTGAGAGGTGATCTATGCCGGGCTTAGAAGGTAAACATCACACTTACGAAACTCCTTAATATTTGTAGGTCACGCAATACAAGAAATACAAGGTCTAGGGATCTGAATTTTGTCTGTGACGTAAACAGAACACACTGGAGATGCAAATATGTGTCCCAGAGACTGCCCCTCCTATGGAACAGGCTTCCCATCCATGTGAAGCTGAGTTTGTGTATTACGAAATTTAAGCACAAAGACCAGTGGATGGGAAACAAGAAATTTACAGCAGGCCTGGCAGCCATGTCCCTTATGGACAGAGGTAGCTTATTAATGCCTGGCCCTAAATGCCCTGTTTAGATACAGGACATCATTATTCTTTTGGGAAAACTCGGTTATGATTAGAAAAACCAAGCTCCCCTCCCCTCAGGTCATTACCCTACTAAAAATCTATGAATCTATGAAATCTATGAAGATGTCAAGCACTGTAACTTTTTCTATCATGTTTCAGCTGATTCTGAATTGTGTTGTGACATTCTTGACTGGTTGTGCTGTTGCACCCTTGTTTTCTGCAGAAAATTTTCAAATTTAGTATATGGAACACCCATGCAGTACTGCTGAATTATAATAAATTAACAATATGTTTTTTAAGCACATTAAGAGTCACTGTCAGCTCTGTCTCACTTAAAAGAACTTAAAATATTTACTCTCCCAGAACAACAGGCCAGAAGTAAATAAAGCAGAATACACCATGTTAAGGGAACTCTGCAATTTAATTTCTCTGTACAGGTTAATGGACAAGTCAACACTGGCTTAATTTTCAAAGAACAGGATGTTTCTGTATAACATTATAGTTAAAGGGATGAATTAGATCTTTGGCTTAGTAATACAATAATGCAAGAATACTGGAGAAAAATGCAACAAGAATACTTGTAAGTATATAATTTAAATGCCAGGTATCTATTTTTGCATTCTCAGCTTGTGCATATTTAGCATAATCTCTAAGACTTGCCTCCCTGTTATCTGTGATGATTTTTTAAAATATTAGATTTATCCAGCAAAGGAAAAATGTGGTGGGATTACTGGAACATAATAAGATAATGGAAACTGAGCACATGATGACAGCATAAAGACAGGACTGCTAATTGCCCACTTTATGTTGTTTTATAATTAATAGGAAGGGAAATAACTATACCAGAAAGAAGGAATGTTGTGAGTGAGGGGGATATGACCCAGGTCCTTTCACAGAGTAAACATTGAGGACATCATTTGTAAACCAGAAGGAGAATAAATAGTTGCTCAAGGTGAGAGTTGCCATGGAATTTGAAAAAAGCAAATGCTGGAAATAATGAAATCACATACACATAATAAAATTCATCAGAAGTTGAGGCTATTCCCCTAGATAAGAAAAATATAGATGTGATCACACAAGAGTAGAAGAGAAAAAATAAATTAAAGATCACATCATCAAGTTCCACAGTACAAAAATGATAAAACAGTTCTATGGACAGAATGAAAGAAGAAATTGCTTATCACTTTTGATAAACTGTGTTTATTTATTGAATCTATTCACTGAGTTGGTTTCATAAGTACTTTTATTTACATGGCTATATCTGAATATATCTATATTTGTGTGTGTGTGTATATATATATATATATATATATATATATATATATATATATATATATATATATATATATATATATGGCACATACTCAGTCCACTGAAGAGCACATTAACTGAATCCAGTTTTAAGTGAAATAGACTGCTGATGTTTGACTTGATTGGATACATGTGCTGCATTGGGTATATAAGGGTAACACTGTAGTGTAGTAAAGAGAATGAAGTGTTACCTTATTAGGCCTACTTTATAATATGGACTGCATAACACATCGAGCCTCATATAGTCGTAAAGGCTTTACAGATGATACTGACAACGCATTCATTGTTCCATCAGTTTTCTGCCCGCTGCTTGTCCTTTCTTTAAAGCATCAAAAAACTATATATGTCTTTTATATCCAATTAAAGTTATTCTCTTTCCTGAAGGCCTACACAGTACAATCCATATTCTGACAGTGCAGCACAAATGATTCAAATAAAATAACTGACAGTGAGCATCTATCCTGTATGTAATTCCATCCCAATTTGCTTACTGTATGACTCTGAGCAAGTCACTTAATCAAATCCCTCTTTCTCAATAATCTCACAGCCTTCTTTGCCTGGCTGACTACTAGTAAAAATCTGAATCTGAACTAATTAAAAATGAAGGGGATGACCCACCAGATTAAAAGTCCTTCCTCCTACCAGAACATTCTTCACCTTTCAAGATAATGATATAACGGAGACCTCCCTTTGAATAGTTAAGAAGCCACCTTGATTTTTTCAGACATGGGAAGGCATATTACACAACACAAACCTAACACTAATCATTTGCTGTTCTGCTGTCATATACTGTCTGCATCTCTTACCCCTATACTTGATCAGCCATTAGTAAAGAAATACAAGCTAAGAGTATGGTCTCCTTTACGTGGCTAATGCATGATCTTCAAATGCTTTCCAATAGAATCTATAGATTCATTCCTTTATCCCAAGAACACACATCACTGCAACTCCCTCTAGCCTCCTATAAATAAAAAAAAAACCTCTGATTTTGTTATTTTTAACTCTGATATTCAGGTTATTGAGTTGTGACTACTTTCTACAGCCTATCCTAAAATTATCCCCCAAAACAATGCACTACTCACTAATATCACATTTTGGTGGGCCCTCATGTCTTCATATACCTCATAATCAACTGAGAACCTCAGCTCATACTTTTTCAGTTATTGAACCAAAACTCCAGTCTGTTCCTCATGTTAATATTAAGTACCGCAAAAATAGTCATCATGGTCTGAGGCGTAAGGGCTGCTTCTAAATGATTTATCCACCCCGTCATGTAAATGTCACATTCTATATCCTAGCTCTTCATCCTCACAAGCTTTGCTTCCAAGCTTTTCTTTATCTAGCTCCTTCTCCCTCTATCAATAAATATCTATGTATATGGAAACAGTTACGTTTATTAAATACACTTTTATCAATAAAATTAATAGATGTGTTTTTGATTGAGGGCTTTGTGTCTGACTGTAGGAAATGTTGATGTTGGGAGCATTGACTTGTCCTGTGTTGTATGACGTGTGCTTACATGAAAGTAAGTGCTTCCTTTTCCTAATGCTGAAGTTTTTAGATTTACCAAAAATTTCAGCAATGGGGATAGGAGCATGTGTGCAAATGTTTGGGGGTGAAATGGCTAGGTAAGGGAAGAGAGTCGTTGCTTTATACATGTGTTTATGTGAAATGTGGATGTAGCTGTGTGTGTGTGTGTGTGTGTGTGTGTGTGTGTGTGTGTGTGTGTGTGTGTGTGTGCACACACACGTGTGTGTTGCGTAATTGTATTGTTAGGGAAAGGGTATTCCATATGGTAATGAATAGGTTTGGGGTCAGTAGTGGCAGCAGCAGCAGGACTAGGGTTAGTATATATAAGAAAAATGGTTTGTGGGGGATGAAGCATGTGGATACATCCCTGACCATTGGTGACATACTCTATTGCTCCCAATTAACAAAGATGGTATTATATTAAACCCAAACAATTTTATTCATTTATGTTTTGCCTCCCAAGAGTACCACTAAATAAGACACTTAAACACACACAAATGCACACGAACACATGCATACACACATGTGTGCACGCACGTGTGCACACACACACACACACACACACACACACACACACACACACACACACACACACACACACACACACACACACTACTAAGTCTATCCCCTTATCAAGTCCTTACTCTAACTTAAACCTACTAACACTCTAGCCTTACTCTCTTACCATTCCCACTAACTTTCATTACATAAATTTGAAATTCCTGCATTCAGCAAATAATGCACCCAAAACTAAGCATTTTTCATTTATTTTCCAGTGTTAACAGTTGAACGAATTGCTATCAACAGGACTGTCAAACAACTATATGTATGTATAGATAGATAGTTATATAGATAGATAAAGATAGCTATATAGATATATGAGAACTAGAAAATTCTAGTATGATAGTCAAACTTCTTGAAGACTGGTAGGCCTTAAACTTGAAAATCAAACCTATGAACCTAAGTGTACACATTTTGACTACATTCCATTGAGGAGTTATGAGTTATAGATCATAGTTACTTTCTATACATTCCAATACTATGATACATCATCTACTCCATTTACTGTGAATGCGACAATTCAATGCATGTTATTGTGTTATTATGGTATTTCCAATTGGCTACATGCACTTTTAAGTGGAGTTAAGACACTTGATAATTTAATATAGAAACAATGTCATGATACTGTAATTGCAGTTAATACTACTGTGATTGTATTATTAAATTCTTTAATATTATTTTATAGACTGTCTGACATAATTGTTTCACTTTGTATTTTTGCTCTTCTTTCCATAATAGATAAACTTGGTCACTAGGGATAAGTCCATTACCCTAGTTAACAAACTTACTTTAACTTTACTCTGTGTCTTTTTTTCCTGTTTGCATGGATATTTACAAATATACATACGTACACAAACATTAGTCCTAAGCCACCCCTGAAAAATGGCATTAGTCTAGGAGGTTTACCTAATTGACACACACACACTATACACTGTTGCGAGAAAGCCTGTTTTTTCATAAATGTCGGGTGGTTTGCACTTAAGTTGTACGCTTCTTCCAAGTGTTAAACTATATTATCCTGTATCGCTTTTACTATTATTTTTCAGTGTGTTTCTGCTTTATTTTGTGCTATTGTGGTAAAGGATGTTGTTTTCTCCCATACCACACCTACAGAGTAACATTAGAGAGCTGACATATGCATCCAGTTATCATAAACAAAGAAATAAAAGCCTAACCTTTTAGATCCATGAGTAGCAAAATACATGATATCTATTAGATTGAACTAAAGATATGAACATTTTCAGTTTTACTGCATTATTTGGCTAGCTGAATCTATATGTATGCATTATGTGTTTGCAAGATAATACTTCCGTTACGGAACTCCGCTGCGGAAACATAACTAGTTCTGACCTGCTTTTAAGGTGTCACAGAAACTAATTCCTTTCAGATGATACTGTCAGCCATGGCTTCGGCCTTACTTCCCACCATCCAGTGCTGTCTGTACTCTAACAGGGTAGGCAGCCTGCCAGCATCAAAAGCTTCTGTAATTTCATGGTATCTTGCCTTCTAGTCTGTCCTACTCTTTTAGTAGCCATTTCGGAACTGCAGCTGCAGTGTGTGCTTGAGTCTGATGCATCTCCAAAGCCATACTTAGACATTGTTATGCAAAATGTTACAGCAAGGTGTAACAGAGAACACTAGCATCATTGCTTCTACAGCACAGATGACTAAACTTATCAGCTACTGGTATGTTATAACCTGTTGATCTCCCTGCAGATTTCTCATTGTCTGTTTGGCTTGCAAACTGCTTGACTCTGTGCAAGTCATTAATCTGAACACTTCTCACATCGCACCTAAATAAAGCACTTATATAGTGTGTATTACAGTTTGCCTCTCCACTTTCCTCTCTGCATCCCATGCTTCTCAATTTTAGATGAGAAATACCTACAGTGTTTCCAGCCATTATTTGGTAGATGTATTGGGCTGTATAGAGGCAC
Organism: Protopterus annectens; assembly: GCF_019279795.1. Taxonomy (NCBI): domain Eukaryota; kingdom Metazoa; phylum Chordata; order Ceratodontiformes; family Protopteridae; genus Protopterus; species Protopterus annectens. The sequence goes on from NC_056725.1 coordinate 1,729,535,457, forward strand.
CTTGGTAGAGATTTTTATCTCATATGCCTGATATCTAGGATCCATTGTTGTTCTGTGTTTACTGCTTGTGTGAAGTTGTATGTTCTTCCAGTGTCTGTGTAGGTTTTCTGAAGTAGTCTGATTGCTTACCACCTGTAGAAACATTCTGGTGGAAAGGCTATTGTAAACTGCCCACACACACACATACACACATATATATATATATATATATATATACATATATATATATATATATATATATATATATATATATATATATATATA
>NC_056725.1:1729540720-1729545720 GCF_019279795.1 Protopterus annectens
GTAAAATATAAAATCCTTTTTCACATTAGGGCAAGAACTCCTGCACAACACATATGGGGAAGGAGCTATGCCTCATATGTCTACAACTAACATATTCTCAGTCAGAGACTACAATATGCAGAAAGTTAATTAAATGTCTGACTTTCACAGAAACTAAGTTTCACACTAATTTCCATGGTCATGTATTTTTAGAACAAGGTTATATCAGTAACTGGCTGTGGGGGTACCCTCCATGTTTGGATGTAGGGGTACCCTCCATGCTTGGTTGTGGGGGTACCCTCCATGTTTGGAATAATAGGTGCCCTCCATTGGGCATTGTCACATTTTGTATGACTTTTCAGTATGGTACAACATAGTTAATTCTTTGAAGTTATGTACTGTGACAAGTCATTGTGCTAGTGTATATTGGAATGTAGTATGCTTCATTGCATAAAATTGCTACAGTTATGCCGTATGAATTGATTTCCAGGTTTTATACTATGACATGTACTGTTATTATTGTTTATTTATATATATGCTATAGTTAAATATATTCTCTTTTATGATTTTCTTTTATTGCTAACTGTAAACCTTTTGAAGAACTACCTGATATATTTTCTCAGTCACACAGTGATATGTAATATTATAATAATGTAATATCACAATGTAATAGCAATATGACCTGAAGTTTAACGACCACAATACAATGCTTTTAGAATATTGATATTGAGATTATAGAATTCAAGCTATCTTGATTCTCATTTTATACGGTGAGCATAATGGATGGTATTTATAGTCACATACTTCACATCAGTGTAACAGTATTTAAAAAAAAGGTCAGGAATTCAATAATTTATATACTGTTGCTTTTGTTTGTTAATATTAATTTGTTAATACAGTTTGATTACCATTGTATAAATGTAAATGTGCCTATGTCACAAATGATAATTCAATAAAGGTGTTAAAAAAACAGTAATCTGTGAATAGCAGAGCTGCATGGCTCCCTGTTGAAATGCCAGCACTCATGATGCCGAGTGACAACAGAACAAAAAAAACACTGATTGAAAATTCAGGAGAAGTGCAAATCTCTAACGTTGCTCTTCTCCTTTAATCTTATTTTTTGCAGGGGATCAAACACCCCTGCATGTGGGGACCAAACCCCCACACCCTCCAAATGTATATATATATATATATATATATATATATATATATATATATATATATATATAGGTCTACTTTGTGTTATCAAATTCTCAGTTACCAAAAAGTTAAATTCACAAGATGACTTCACAACTTCAACGAAAAATTATTTTAACAAACGCCTGGATCACCGAAGTTGTACTCTGGGAAACTAAACACTTGGCCACTACAAAAAAAAATAAATAAATGAAGCAAATCAAACCCACACCTCCCTAACTAAATATACCAACTCTGAGATTGCACTATAGTGGGAAAAAGGGCAAAGTTCACCATGGCTAGTGGTTAGTTTCCTGGAGTACAACTTCGGTGATGCATGTATCTATATCAGCGTTGACATCTCCACACCTTAGAGAAAAGGCAGTCTTCCATGAAATGCCCATTTCAGACTTGGTGTATATAAATCCATAATTTCAGCCATTTGCCTGTATGTGTTGGGATTTTGTTTAGCTGGTCTGAACATTTCAAATGATTAACGTCCTGCACCTGTACTTAAAGGAGCAAAGTGAGAACACGCAACACTGATTTCAAATGTCTCAGCACAATGACAAAACACCCGGAGCTGTTCCACAAATCTGAAGTAAGGAAAAGGATTAAAAGCCATCATTACTACATACTGAAGGATTTGTATATATCAAGTCATAAATGCTATTTAGTATTTTCAGAAGGAAACTACAAACATGGGCCTTTGTAGGTTTTGTAAGACTCTCTATGTGAACATGTACTGAACTGAGTTGAACACAGCTAGCAGCCCACAGGTCAGCCAAACTGTTTCAAGTTTTCTGCTATTCATTGTAAAGGGTGTCCTTATATGGACCACCCTGTTTGGGGTTTTACAAGAATGGAAAAGGAAAAAAGAGAGGAAAGGTGGAAATAGGAAAGTGAAAAGACAAGGGAAACAAAAAGGAAAACATTCAGAGGATTGTGTTCAAGGAGATGGAAAATGAGGGGGCACTATGTTTTTGTAGGAGATAGACTCCCATTTTCCAATATTTTTTAAAAGGGAAGTTGGGAAGGTGTAAGGGTATAGAAGAGAGTATTAGGGAGGAGTAAAGGACACAGAAACATAAATAACAGACAAGACAGATAAACAGGAACTGTATTGTGGACTGACATGGGGATGACAAGACATAGGGATGGCAAACAGACTTAAAATGAGGATGAGAAGATCCCCAATGCATCTACCATATTATTCTACACATTCCCCCTGTATAATGGACCTGAAGAACAGAACTCATGCTGTTGGGGATGGAGGCCTACAGTGGCTGGATGGCCAGAGCAGACAGGGTCATTGAGTCTTGCCTTAACCAGACCTTGAAACTCATAATGTTGATGTTTACCAGGCTACCTCATGCCAGGGTGAAGAGAGGGGTATAGTATAGAAGACATCTTCCCCACCCTGTGAAGACTTTTCTTCATGTGCAGATGGAGGTAGAGATGTTTGCCACACCTAGAGCACCTATGAATGAGCTTCTATCTGAAGACAAAAATAAATAAATAAAAGGGAGAGAGAGAGATAAAATAGCAAACTAGAGCCAGAGAGAAAAAGGTAGAGGTACTGAAAAAAGTGGAGACAAGAAATGGACTCATAAGGGTTTTGAAGCAATTGTCTTTTACCTAACAACAGAAAATTAGCCATTCATTTAATCATAAATTGCTATTAAGCAGTGTTCCAATAAACAACGATGCCACTGTGAACCTCAGTAGCACAACAATAAGTAAATAATAAATAAAATGCAAAACGAGGTGGATAAAAGCAGTAAAATATAATTTTAATACCAGGTAAGCGCTTTCACATCAAACAATGCTTCCTCACACCATTACAAAACACTCATCACATCACTCTTTCTCTCTCTCTCTCTCTATATATATATATATATATATATATATATATATATGAAACACTTCATCAATTAAACAATCAATTAGAGCAATCAAGATATTAAATTCAACTCACATCTCTAACTCCAAGTAGTATCTCATATATACATATCTATACATAAAAAATTGCATATATCCATATAAAAATAGTAATATATATTCATATAAATGCATACTGACTACATATATAAGACTAAATTACTAAATATAGCACATACAATTCATATAATACATATATAAAATGCATATTTCATCTCAAGGGTCTAGCTTTTAAGTGTGGTTTAATGGAAGACCTCAGTCTTCATCACAACACAAACAAGACATCTTGGAGAGAGGGCTCTGTACACAAAGAATCCACTACCTATGGTTGAATACAAGCTTCAATATTATGTCAAACAAAGTAAAATACTGGTCTACTTAAAGTTCCACCTTAATTGACTGGATGAGTACCCACAAACTTTTGCATGAGGTAAGCAATATGGCCTTCATTGTACACGGTGGCAAATCCACCCATTAAATACTCTGGGGTGCATTGCTAGGGTCTAAGTTTGCCTAGATGACCTTCCTAGTAAGAACCTATGGACCTATTACTGTTTGCTGTTTAATAGTAAGCAGGCGTCAAGTCCAATATTTATTCTAGCTATCTCTGTTTTATCTCCTCTATGTCAACACTTGTTAATAGCAAATGTACTGTGATGTAATCTACTGCATAAATAGGTCTTTTTTTCTAATATGGTTTCATTGCCACCTTTTAAACCTTGTTTTGTAAATAATGTTTGTAACCATTCTGTAAATTGCTTGCTAATTTTATTGTATAATGTATTTGAAATTATTTTGCCCAGCAATCACTTCAGCAGTCTGACAATGTATGCACAAGTACTTCACTGACACCAAAATGAAACATTTCCCCCAGAGATCCTTTCAGTGGTTTCACAAAGTATGTACAAGCACCTTAATGAAGCATTTGTCCCAAGGACTCCTTCAGTAGTATACCCACATATACATAAGCACCAAAATGAAACATTTCCCCCAGCAATCCCTTCAGGAGTATATCCATGTCTGCACAAGCACTTTACTGACACCAAATGAAACATTTCCCCCACTGATCCCTTCAGCAGTATGTCGAAGCATGCATAAGCACCACAATGAAAGTTTCACCAACTATACACAAGCACCAAAATAAAGCATTTTCCCCTAAGCACCCTTTTAGTAGTTTGACAAACACTAAAACAAAATATTTCACCACATGAACCCTTCAGTAGTTTGACCAAATCTGCACAAACACCAAAATGAAACATTTGCCCAAGCGATCCCTTCAGTAGTATGTCTATATATCCCCAATGATCTCTACAGTAGTTTACCCACATATGCAAAAACACTCCACTGACATGAAAATTAATAATTCCCCCCAATAATCCCTTCAGTAATTTGTTCATGTATGCAGAAGCACTAAAATACAATAACAAATATTTATGTGGTCAGTAATTGTACCTCCTTTTAAAATGTATCACAGTATAAATTTCTTTATCCCTTCCCCTCACAACTCCATATTCTCATGGTAAATTACTGCTTACTGGCATAATTTAAGGACAATTTACGTTTAGTATGCAGATGAGGTCCTTTAAGGTTCATCCCTATGGCTACTACTGATATGCAAATGTCTAATGACCAATATCTGCTTAATAGCTGTCTCCTGTTGCTTATGCCTTAAGTATGTTAGGCTTTTGTAATAGTGTTTAGTAAAATTATTCAGTTTTTTGTAGTCATCCTGAAAGACATGATTTGCATAAACACATAGTGCCACTTTTTTGCAGATTACCACTCTGAAAATGAGAACGGCTGGACTATGAATGCTGCCCTAAGTGTCTCTAAAATGTTGAAGGAGTCAGGAACTTGGTTTAGCCTTACATTTTGTTCGTTGTCTTAAGGGAAAATGAACAATG